>NW_010333584.1:55543-67543 GCF_000700745.2 Antrostomus carolinensis
GGAGTTGATATTATTCTTATAAAGAGTTTTTAAAAAATGTACAAAAAGAAGAAACTGAGGATTTTTCAGTGTAGTACTTAAGAAAACTGATTTGCAGCCTCATATGATAACATAACAGCCCTGAAAAAAAGTTTAAGTGGGTTTATAGGAAGTGAACTTCAGTGTTACCAAACTTTTGCCTGATTGCAATGAAAAGGCTTGGCTCTAGATTCCACTCTCAGTTTTATAGTGTCAGGACTAGCAGCATGGCTTGCAGGACGTATAAATACAGATGTACAATGGTGTAGTTGAGGGCAAAGTTAGATAATAGTTTCATTAAAGTATGACCTGTGAGGTTTAATGCCGGGAAATGATGAGATTGTAACTACCAAGCACTGCCTGCTGATCTTCTCACCTGTGTGATGCTGCTGATTTTGGTGGTTCTTAATCTGGAATTACACCAGTGCAACTCAGGACTGGAATGTCCTACTCTGTCAGCCTCGGGCATCTGCTTCAGTCATATAGTGATGTTCATGCTTACACACCCGTTTGTATGTGTGCCTATATATTCATATTGTACATGTATTCACTCGGTATCCATGTAGATAGAAAACAACATTCATGTGATACTTAATAACATTTTGAGAATTTTAAAGCAGTCATCAGAAAACAGGAAATAACTGGAATGATAACTTGACCAGTAACTCTTACTGTGGTCCTCAAAAGCCTGTTAATGTGCTCATATTTATACCGATTCTGTAGTAATTTCAAGTGGCAATGAATCCTTGAGTGCAATGAACCCTTGATTTCTTTGTTGTGCACTTTTTAACTGATACTTCTGATTACAGGCTAGTCTGGGGGCCCCAGGTTCACCTGGCTCTGCTGGGAAGTTAGGTGCAAGAGGAGCAAAGGTAAAGATTTTTAAGGCACCTAATTGCAGCAATCTAACACTATCATTCACTCAAGAATCTGGCTGAAGAATCATGAACTAACACTTGTGTTGTTCCTATGGAACATGTGAAGAATGTTAAGTTTTATACACATCTCTAGATTGCATGGGAAGGTAAGTGATGTGTTCAAGGTAATCTTACAGGTGTCAGCATTATACTAAGACGTTTTTGCTGTTGCAATGACTGCTGTTCTAATTGCTGTTGTGGTCATGGTTCTCAATGGGGCCTAGCATCTCACAAAATGTGGTAGGGGTAAGGCAATGCTGACACTTGAGCTTGTTTTATGATTCCTATAACCTGTCCAATCCATTGAAAAGATGTACCAGTTAATCATAGAATCATAGAATTTCTCAAGTTGTAAGGGACCCATAAAGATCATTGAGTCCAACTGCCTGCTCCTCATAGGACTACCTAAAACTAAACCGCATGACTAAGAGCATTGTCCAGATGCTCCTTGAATTCTGTCAGGCTTTGTGTCTTGACCACTTCCCTGGGGAGCCTGTTGCAGTGACAACCATCTTGTCTCAGAGACTAACCTTTTCCTAATGTCCAATCTGACCTTCCCAGTTCAATGAAGCATAGCTGCTTATTTTAATCTTTTTGTTCTAAAGATTCCTAACCATTCCAAGGAACCTTGATTGTTATGGTGATGTCTATTATACAGGAATGAATATGTTGAGAAGAACTGAATCAGCATGAAGTTAAACAGAAAGGCTTATACTAATAGGTGTTCCCCATTATGGTTCACATACTTATAATAAATGTTATCCCTTACTTTCCTTTCATTAATATGTGTTGATATGGGAGACTTACTTCATTTAATAAAAATAACTAATTTTAGGTGTTGTTGCATCTTTGAATCTAAAAGGCATAAATAATACCAGTTAGCTAAGCCCTTCACTCTCTTTGAAGGGTTAATACATTCAGTATATTATTACATTCAGTTACAGACAGTTATCAGAAGGTCAAAGTGCTACTATGAAAAAAGTGACTGTATGAAAACATACAGTGAAACAGTGATGAAAATTGGGAAGAAACATAGGAGTTTAATCCACCATACATTCCATTTTCTCAGTCTTCTTTCATGCTGTTTAATATTGGAGTTCTTGTTAGAAGAAAGTTCATTAAGAAAGTGAAAAACAAAGAAGGAATTGAAGAAAAGAAAACTTGCAAGAGGACTAAGACCACAGTGCAGAAAGCCTATCTGAGAATATAATCTGCTATCAACAGATGCTTCAGGCTGCTAGAATTCTGGGCTATGTCCTGCTACCATTAATATATTTTTTTTCCCAGAAAACACTCTTTTCACTGCTAATTCTCTATAACAATGTGAGTTTTATTGAACAAAGGCCTTTGGGGTTTAGCTGCATGAATGCTCAGCGTATTCTGATTTGCCAAGTACTTTCCAGTTCCACTGCAAGGAACCTTCCATGAAACATGGAAGGTCTGTAATGGAATGCTTTGGACCAGCATCAAGTAATCTAGAAGATGTATAAGCACACTTTAGTCTAGCAGACAATTTTGCATTTCAGAAATAAGAATTCTCCTGAATGAGCCAAACTAATGCCTTTTATGTTTTAATTATAACAGGGTGAAGCTGGTGACCCTGGAGAGCAGGGCCCAGTGGGACCTGCTGGACAGAGAGGCATGCCTGTGAGTCTTTCTGCCCTAATTCAGGGCCCCTGTAGTTTAATACCCATCCAACTGGAACAGTAAAGTTAATTCCTTTCTATTTTCTCTATTTGATTCAATCAAAATTATTTCACATTTGGTTCTCAGTTTTCTTATGAATACCAGATTCCTTGTGGGCTAGAGAGAATATCTGTCCTCTCAAGTTCTCTAGGAGAGAGAGAACATGCTAGAGGTAGGGCACACAGTGAGGGGGAGCTGTGGCTTTAATCCTTGTTTTCTCTCTACAGATTTTGCTACTGTTTTTAGACTGTGTTGTGATAGCTTGCCCTATTTCGGTCTTAACAATCTAGGCATCTCATTGTAATGGGATGTCTTTATTCTGAAATGGAATTGGATGTAAATCTAATCCTATATTAAAAACTAACTCATGGTATATTTGACCTATGGCAGGGTATGGATGGCAGAGATGCCTATGGTCCTGAAGGAAGAAAAGGAGCAAAGGTGAGTGCTTGGAGTCCAGATGTCTCACAATCTCCATTCTGCAGTGTCAAATCAAACGTGACCATCCATATTCAATTCAAAAGAAACATAGGACATGGCCACAGTGCATTTGTGAGGTTCAGGCTTCCCACAACCATCCTTGTGAGAAATTCTTCGATAGGATATTCTTTTGAGAACCACTCTCTCTTATTCTTTCCCTCAATGTATGTATATGGATATGGGGGATTGTGCTTCCTGGAGTACACAATACTTTCTCCACACTTCAGTCTGCTTGACCAGCGACTCTTGTTGGTAAGTATTGGTGGGCTAGCCACCTTGGACTCTTAACTTCTCTTCTTTCAGAGGGATTCCTTGACTACCAAGGTGAGGGTGGTACTCTCCAAACATCCTTGCTGTTTTAATGTGAAATATTGTTCTTTGTGCTCCTATGGTCAGCAGTAAGATCTGAGGATTAACCTCTAGATTGCTACATATTTAGAAATTCTTATCATTCCCTTCACAGCCCTGAAAAAAATAGCAGTGAAATGCCTGCTTCTCTAAAAACATAGAAGAATCCAGCTAAAATAAAAAGTGTACAGAAAGGATTAGGTCAAAATCATGGAACCAGTGGCACCAATGGGTCAGTGTGCGAGCAAAGTGGTCAGGATGTTGGAAACAGCTGCAGTCCTCCTTTCAAAGAGTTTCTGTAGTGTTACAATACTAGTCCTTTCCCATTGCTTATGAAACGGAAGGGGTCCAGTGGGTCTTCTTGGTGGCCCATCTGTTTCACTCTCCCTTTTTTGTGGGAGAAGCAAAGTGCTCTAGAGAACATATGAAAGACATCCCAGGAACCTCTCCAACTGATGAGCTCCATTTTTCTAAAGTGGCTTTTTATTAAAATGGCTCTTGATTCTTCTTATTATCCAGTCTCTTTTCTTACCTTCCTAGCTCCAACAATTCCATTTGATGGGAGAGTTTCACAGGTTACACATATATTATATGCAAGACTAGTTCTTCTAATCTCTTGGAATCTCCCACTTGTTCATTTCAGAGAACATCCTCTTTGTTACAAGAAATGAGGAAAAAAGGTTTCTGCTAAATCTTCTTGTCGTTATTCATTGTTTTAAGATTGAGTTAAAGCCCTTCTTACACAGTGATGTGTCTGCCCAAGGTTTGACAGGGCCTGAATTAAAAGAATTAATAAAACCAAAGAAAAAACCATTTCAACCCAGAATAGTGATCCAAAAAGAGTTGATTTCCCCTGATAGCTAAGAGAACAGCCTTCAGTATCAGTTTTACTTAAGTTTGCTATTAATTATACAGGTTCACAATCACATTACACTCTCTTAGGTGTAATGTGGGGCCTATGTGTATGTAATTTTCTGGAAATTGTAGGATAAATTCATATGTTGTTTGACAAGCATGTCCACTTTCATAGGAGGGAGCTCCTAAAATAAGGACATACATAAGTAGTGTGAATTCTGATAGTTACTCTAGTGTCAAGGAAAAAAGATACACTTAATTTCTGATTGGTCTTTGTCCGAGTTCCCATATTTTTCATATACAGGCAAAGAACACACCGAAAACAGAAGGAACTGAAAGCAATTAATGAAGTGACTTCTAAGATGCCAAAAAAATATTACATCACTGTTTAGTATGGAGGGTACAGAATTTTGAAACTGCATTCAAACACTGAGGGCTGAATGTTACACTTGTGGTCACTGAACATCAATTCCACTGTATATTACTAGGAGGCATAAATAAATTTTGATAAAACATTTATTTGAGAAATGGAATACTCTTGAAAATTCAGAAACTATTGGAAATTTTAAAAATGCTTTTCCTTTAGATGAACAAGGTGTTAATCTAAAATGGTGTTGTTTGAGACCAGAGTAATAGCCACTGTTACTTGAATGGGCTGGAATGCTAAGAATAATTTTGAATTTTTTTGTTTGTTTGGTTGTTTTTTTGTTTAAAGACATCAAACACTAAGCCAATCACAAAGTTCTATATTCTTATGAAGTGTTTGTCCTTTTGGCAGGGAGAATCTGGATTCACAGGATACCCTGGTGTAGAGGTATGGTTAAATGGGCATGTTTGCTTTCTTTATGTATTTTTTTTAAATTTTCCTTGTTTGGAAGTAGTTATCTGTCTTTCTGTCTGTCTTCTCCTTTCCCATAAAGTTCTACATTTCATTAATTTTCAGGGAGAAGATGGAGACCCAGGCATTCCAGGAGCTGAAGGACCCAAAGGACTTAGGGGTAGAAGAGTAAGAATGATAAATCTGTTAACTCTGTGAAGAGTTCTGTAGGTAAAGAACTTATGTCTTAAGTCTTTCCTCAACAAAATTTTTTGAAATTGGTTCCCACTCTGATCTTTCATTGCCATATCCTGGGTAAGAGGTCTTGAGAGAATGCAAGTCTGTCTTTAGAGATACTAGCTGCTAATAATTCTTAGGGATAGTAGTCTGTCTTTATGTAAATGCAGGATTCAACTCACAGTATGGTTATAGAGGTTTTTCTCTGCTGAAATTCTGTATCTATGTATGCAATTATAAAGAAAAAACTTGGTATTTCTACTTTTAGGGTAATGCTGGTAGACCAGGTTCCTTGGGAGATCCAGGGGACCAAGGGCCATCAGGACCTATGGTAATATATTTTATTTAAAAAACCTCACTCTTAGCTTTCTCTTAAACTTGCTGTTAGATTAATGGAATGTTTAATAATGTTTCATGTGGTAAAGTATGCTTAATCAGCCTGGGGATTGTATAGAATTATGTCTTGCCTGTGGATGTGTGGATGTTCAAGAGCACCTGCTATCAGAAATGCAACTGCAACAATACAATGCAGGGCAGAATTTCTTCCACGGTATTTGTTATTGTCTTTAGGCTGGGTAAATATCTAATTGAAAAAGAAGAGAGTACTAAAATTTAGAAATGGATTGTTCTGCTGGAAACCAATGTATTTTCACTCAAAAAGAAAAGCCATTTAAAATCATACTTGCAATTGCAGGCACTTATTTAAAACTTAAATTTAACCTGTTAATCCTTATGTACAAGTAGATGTCTTGATGTACTTTTCTAGTATATGTGGTCTGCATTTTATACAACAAAAAGTTTTATTCTCTAAGCAGGGGAAAAGAATCATGGATTTCAGTAGGATTTAGGACTAACATTGTAGGCAGTTAGGAAAATTCCTGTATGATAACAGTTAAGATAACAGTTAGATAACAGTTTTGCAAATCAGCTCCATAGTGACCAGAAACCATCTCTGCTGTTAATTTTCTTGTTAAACTTTCTCAAACTTACTCTTTTTAGTTTAAATGTGGAACATTATTGATAACAGTATCTTTACCTGTATACCATGGCCCATGTGATACATGCAACTTAGAAAACAATTTTTTTTTTTTTTTTGGTCATTACACTGTGCTGGTCAATGAATGTACCCAACCCACCTTATTTTATGATTCTGGGCACAAGAATGGCTAAGAGTGCCAGCTGGAATGCATTGCTCTCCCTGCTGCTTGGCTGCGTGCATATGTTAGACAGACGGACTTTGTGTACTGATGAGCCAGATAGATAGCTGTTACCCTTGCCCATTCATGGTTGTAATTTGGGGTCATAAGGAAGTAGGATTTTGGTATACTATGGTGTTGTGGTAGAGAGAAGCTAAGGCAAAGGTTGCGGGATGTGGGGTTAAAATTTTTCTGGTGTATCTCACTGCAGTCCCCTGTGGGTAAGTGAAAATTTTTGCTAGTCTTGCTAACACATCTGAATTGCACATGTAATGAAAACTCTCAAGGTGCCTTGAAAAAAAGTTATTTTCCTTGTATTTTATTCCTGTTATGAAGATGAAACAATACTTTTATTTTAAGAGAGATGCTTGGAATCCTGGCATTTGCCCACAGCTTCCAAGGAAAAGGCTGCAGGGTAGCCAAAGCTAGCTAGAGTGGTTGAGCAGTCATGATGTGTGTATGGTCTGCAGGGTCTCTTGAGGTAGAACTGTGGAGATTGTACCCTGCAAGAAGAGAGGGCAAGCCTATCATAAATCAGAGGCTGAAAAGGATGTAAGGTGCAGATAACTGAACAGCAGCACAGAAATTGCTGTTTAGAAAGAAAAATCCAATTCTGAGTTATACTGGTCCTCAAGCGCAACAAGTATTGGACATTTATAAAGCCATTAAGGAAAGCGGACTGAGAAATAGGTCTGAGAAGTAGTCTTCAACTCTATTTGGAACAGGTCCTCAGAAACCTGTGCTGGGAACTGATGTCTCCTCATATTTCAAATTCACAATGGTTGTCAGGGCAACACTGTATGCATCCGTTTTTTTTGGGCTACAGAGTCATAGATGGAAATATGTTATCAGAGTCTGATTTTCTGGACCTGTTTAATTTGTTTCAGGGTGCCAAGGGACCGATGGGCACCATTTTAATGGAAGTAAGTAATCACCTCACAGCTAACTACACACTGCATGGAAGTAACAGTTTTAGTCTTCCATTTATAAGTAGTGACTGCAATAAGCACAATTAGCTGTTATAAAACATTATCCTTTTCGAATACTTCTCAGAGTGCAGTGGGTTCTTCTGTTCTGCAAATAATCAAGGAAGGAGAAACAATTATGCATATGGATTAACGCCATGACCAAACTTTTACAAACTGTTGGACTGTTAATATTCCTTTGTCAGTTTACACACCAGCTCAGGCTTAAAGTTACTTTCCAACCTCTTTTAAAGGAAGGCATTTCCTCAGCAACAGTTTTTTTCACTAGGAGTAGCAGGGTTGGATTTCTTCATAAACCTTATCCCGTGTAAGGCGAATACTTCTGAGTAAAGGCTCCATCTAACCCTTGCATGGACAATTACCTGCAGGCAATCCTATTGCAGGTGTGTTCTATGTCCAGAGGGGCTTCTCTCCTCCGTGAACCTTTCTCTTCCTGTGTGAGTTGCTATTGAAATGCCCATTCTTCTATAGAAGTGCCACTGCCTGGTGACCTCCTAGATCAGATTGTTACATGAAATAAGAATGGATAAATGGTCGCTTAATACTCCAGAACATGATTAAGTGCCAACAGAGCATATCCAGAAACCCCTTTGTTTCTGCAATAGGGGCAGAACCTGTGTACTGTTTAAAAATAGAGAGGAACGGGAATGTGTGATTCTGGCTTTACTGCTGTGACAGTTAGTTCAGGAGCTGGGATAAGACCTTCAGCTCAAACCAATAGTAAGATTCCTGGTCTGTGATTTACCATTAATTATTTTTTTATTTTGCTCCTGCAGCCTTGTGAACTTGTGAATTTTACACGAAAAAACTGCCGTAAGTAGGGAGCATCTTCTTTCACCTCCTATTCCACTTAGTCACTCTTCTTAAATGTAATAGCCTTCACTGGAAACCCTGTAGACTGATAGTTTGTATCTGGGTTCCGTTTGATGACTGGCAGCTGTTACCTGTGAGGGGTTTTCAGCAGATGTATGAAACGTTTTTTGTTCATTTTTCCTCTCTCTGGATTACAAAAATTGTAACAAATGTCTCTTTTCCTCATTTAAGATGAAATTAATTCTTCAGCAGTGTGCCAACCCCCTTTGGGGAATTCTCTGAGAGAAGACAGTATTTGTGTATCACCTGTCCTCCAGATTTGGAGTGTTCATTCTCTCTAACTTGTGTGCTCAGCAGAACCCAGAACAATTTAATTCTCGCACAGTAAAATTGCACTATTTTGAGTATTGGGTTGTAGAAGCAGAGTGTTGTCTCTCACAGTTTCTGTCAGTTGTCTGAGCTTTTGATCAGGCTCTTTAGTGAAAGCAAGTGAATATGTCACTATTTTAATGAATATGAGTCCAAAATAATTTATTTACTCTCTCATCTCTTCATTCCAGCTTGCTCATCAGGTAAGCCCACCTGGCCTCTGCATGTCCATTCTTTTATAGACTTGAAGAAAAAAATAACAATGTTTGAATTGTAGAAAAGTTCTCACACAAATTTTTCTTTCAATATACAGACACATGTCCAGTTTATCCAACTGAAGTGGTGTTTGCCTTTGATATGTCTGAAGATGTTATGCCAGCTGCATTTGAAAGAATGAGGAACATTGTTATATTATTGCTGAAGAGCATTAAGATCAGTGAAAGCAATTGCCCAACAGGCGCTCGTGTCTCTGTTGTTTCTTTCAATACCAATACACGCTATCTCATCCGATTCTCAGAGTTCAAAAAAAGCAACTTGCTGATAGAAGCAATCCAGAGCATACCGCTAGAGAGATCCACTGGTAAACGTAATATTGGGGCAGCAATGAGATTTGTTGCAAGAAATGTCTTCAAACGTGTTCGTCAGGGCATCCTCACAAGAAAAGTTGCCCTGTTTTTTGCAAATGGTCCATCGCAGGATGACGTTGCCATCAGCACAGCTGTACTTGAGTTGAGTGCCTTGGATATCACTCCAGTAGTTATCGCCTTCAGTGAAGTGCCAAATGTCAGACGTGCCTTCTCAGTAAGTAGATAGACCATAGAAAATTAAGTCAGTTATCTATTTGCTTAGTATCTACTAGTATTTGAGTTAAGTGTGCTCTCAAGCCAGTAAGTTCTAGAGGAACTGTCCAATCCCTTATTAGAAAGGAGTGTATTAAAGGTTACTATTTTAACAAAGAAACACTGATTCACTTTACAGTAATCATCATCATCTGACCTCTTTCTGCACATGAATTATTTATGACTTGTGCTTTTAGGCCAAATCACAGAATTTCAATAATGTGTTAATTTCGCCTATGCCATTTCTCTTCTGAAGTTGTGACATGTATTAGCCATTTAATTAAAAAACTGTGTCCCTAGCTTCTAGAAAAAGTAGTAGAAGGCTTCCAGTACACCAGTTGTTTGGTTTTTGGGTTTGGGTTGTTTTTTTTTTTCAAAAGAAAATTAAATTAAGCAAAACCTTTTGATAGCTGTATTGCCATTAGTACAGGAGAAAATTAACAACTTTTGTTTTAAAATATGACTTCAGATAAAAAGATAGTAAACAAAAATAAACAATCCATTTTACTAGGTACCAAAGGAAAACAATTCTAAGTTTCTTTAAGGCTTCATCATATGGATTCAACATTCTCTTTTTTTCAATTTATTTTTGTATCATCTGTGCTCAGTTTTAACTTTTTTGAAATTAAATTCCTTCCAGCTGCTGTTTCTTCAAAATTATCCTTGTAGAAGAAAACTCTAGAAGTTGTTTACTTACATATGACAAAAAGTACAAATCTTGCAGTCTAAGTTCTGATTTAGTAGCATCTAAGCCAGCCCTTTGATCTTTGTATTATATTTATTCTCATGCAGCCTCATATCTGTTGGTCAATTCACATATTTGTCTGGCTGAATGTTAATTTAGCAGAATGAAAGAATTCTACCGGCATATGAGAAGGAAGCTTATAGTTTATTCACTGGGTTACTCCACAGGATAAACAAGAACAAGCATCAGTATTTTGTTTACTTAGTATAAGCAGATTATGAATCCAAATGCATATGATGACATCTGGTATTACAAAGGTGCCAGTTTCCATACATCAGTTTTCAAAGTAGAAATGTTTAAAAAAGCTGCTTAGGAGGGGGAAAGGCAAAAAATTCACTGCCCAGCTCTCCTTTATGGTTGCAGTGATGAGAAGGCAATGAACCTCATCACCACTCCCCCAAAAAATACAATCTCCCTTTTTCTTTCAGGTACCCTTCTGCCCTTGCTGTTGGGGGGTGGTTTAATCTTCATGATCCTACCAACCTGTAGCCACAAATACTTACTGGCTTGGGTTAGTTTGCTTTAGGAGCCTCAGTTTGGAGATCACTTAAACAGTCGTTGCCAATTCTAATTCCTTTGAAGACGCCCATCTATAACATCCTTTACAGACATTAATGAGAAATTAATTGTGTTGTGTTGTCTATAACACACAAAAAGTTTAAGTTTAATGGAAGAAAGTAATTATTTCTTTCCTCACCATTTTAGCTTATCCATATGTATGGTTCATTTACTGCAATATTATGATATTTTACAGCCATTTTTATTTATCTTAGTCTACAAGCAAATGTTTTTTCCCTTGAATCACATTTGGATAGGGTTGGTGAAATTGTAGAATGTTGTTGGAGCTTCTTCAGGGTTCCTCAAGCATTTCTGTGGTCAAATCTGCTACTGGGAAGATTGTCTTCAGATGATCACAGGCAATACATAGGTTGTTCTAATGCTAGAATTTTCTAATGCTAGAATTTTCTCTCCCAATAAAACATCTTCACTGTGAAGGATTTCTTTTTGTCCCAGAAGGAGCTGAAATAGGAGATCCTGCCCTTTTCTCTGTAGCACCCTACTAAGAAAAGAAAAAAGTGATAGCCCTTCACTGTCAAAAAAAAAAAAAAGTCCTAATATCTTTTACCTGTGCTTTACCTATCTTTTTAATGTTAATTTTGTGTCTACTTTAAAACATAGATTGATGATACTAGAAGATTTCAATTATTTGTTTGGGAAAGACAACAGAATGAAAGTTTGGAGAGCATCACCTATTGTACACTTTGCTTTGGTAAGACATTTTACAAATTCAATCTATTGTAGTGGTCTTTTTACCCTTTCAATAACAAATCCTATAGATTTTATTTTGCAATGTGATGTCGGGGAATTTTTGTGGTACCCTTTAAACATATTTGTGCTTAAAATTTAAAAAAAAAATAATTAATGAACAATGCATTGGGCAGAGTCCTACTGCCATAAGTGGTTCTACAAGGAGTCCTCAAAGATGTGTTAAGAGCAGATTCCTTATATACACTTGCACCAGCACCAATCCCATGAGTAGTTGCATGGGGCAATTCAGCCCAGCCAAAGTTACCCCTGAGTGCTTGCATTACAGGATGGCTACAAAACAAGGCTGCGACTGTTTCTTGTCAGCACCACGAGGAACTTCACTCCCTTCAACTCCTACAGGGAGTTGTTCTTTCTCCAGCATTCCT
>NW_010333584.1:67569-68466 GCF_000700745.2 Antrostomus carolinensis
CTTCCAGACAGTTTAACCCCCTCTGCTATTGGGCCTTCTTGCCCTCCATGCCAGATCATTCCTTGATTACAGATTACCACTGGGGAAAATTTACAATTTCAATTTTCTCTTGTGGATAGTAAGAATTAGAATCTCAAAACCACAACAGCTGTTTAATTAGTTGCAGTTTTAGCCATATGAAATCAATGGTTGTGTTTGGCATTTCCTTCTTAGCAGAAGTGCTCTTAAAATAGCATTATGATTCTGGGAAAACAGGCTCATTTACTGTAAATTCTACACTGGGAGGGAGGGAGAAGCTACTAAATTGTTACATTTCAGAATGCTGAACAATGATTTGAGATGAAAAATTAGTTTGCTCCAGTCTCCTTTACAATGTTGTCCTGGGTTTCGTTAGGATAGAGTTAATTGTTCTCAGGGAACTGGGAGGGGGGTGCCTGGGGCAGCTGGTCTGGGCGGCCAGGGCAGGTGTTCCATACCACGTGCCGGTATTCCATACCACGTGACTTCATGCTCAATATTTAAACAGGGAAATTCTGGGAGGAGGGGGCTGCTGGGTACCATAGTTTGTGAGCCGGTCCCGTGGTGAGCCATTATTGTTTCATTTTGTTTATCCCTCTTTCATTAGTACTGTTATTGTTGTTGTTTGGTGTTGTTTCTCCCCTACTATTCCAGTAAACTGCTCGTGTCCCAACCCCAGAGCCCCGTTCATTTATATTTTCTCCTCTCCGTACCACTGGAGGGTGGAGGGTGAGGTGGGCAGTGACCCTTCCTGGTTAAACCATGTCAAATGTTGAGATTTCGATAGAAGAAAATTTCTCAAGGGAACTCTTATCTGTTAAGTTTTACCTTATGAACATTTTTTTGCTCTCATGCCTGAATAATTTCCCGTGGTATCTC
>NW_010333584.1:68523-75979 GCF_000700745.2 Antrostomus carolinensis
ATCTGTTGTTCCTTACTAGAACATCAAGATTTCCAAGTTCCCAAATTGATTTTTTTTCAAATAAAAATTAAAAAAAATAAAGTAGATGAATAGGACTCTGTGAATTTCTTTTCTAAACTATGGCTTGCTATTGCTAACTAGTTGTATTGCTAACTAGTTTGCTACCTATTGACTCTTCCTCTCTAGATAAATGCAAACCAAGTACCAACTGTGAGGTGCCTTTTTCTCCCCCTGTTCTGATGGATATGGATATCACTTACATCCTGGACAGCTCTCGCAGCATCAGCAGTGAAGATTATCAGAGAGCCAAAGACTTTGTGAGCAACATGCTAGATCAGTTTGTTGTTTCCTCACAGCCAAATGAATCATATGGAGGCATCAGAGTTGCACTGGTGCAGCAGGCTCCAAGGGGCTTCCTGCCTGACAGAAACCAGACCCCTGTTGCCTTGGAGTTTGATCTAGTCACATACAGCAATAAAGATCTGATGAAGAAACATATCCAAGAGTCTGTTCACCAACTGGAAGGGCCATCAGCCATTGCATCTGCCCTACAGTGGACAGTTGAAAACGTATTCTTTAAAGCCCCCAGACAAAGAAAGCACAGGGTTATATTTGCAATAGTTGGGAGCAAAACAAGCTTGTGGGACAGAGAGAAACTGGGAGAGATTTCACTTGGAGCCAAGTGCCAAGGATTCACCTTGTTCACTCTTGCACTTGGCAGTGATGTCAGTGACAATCAGCTGATGGAGCTGTCAAGCTCCCCCACAGACCAGCACTTAGTTATGTTGAGGGGCAGGGTTTCAACAGCTGAGATGGTGTACGCTCAGAGGTTCAGCCGAACATTTCTAAATCTTCTACAACGTAAGTAGAATGCAATGGTGTTTGCTAAAGTTATGGAAAGAAAGAGAAATGCTGTGTAGAAAAAGGTAGTATATATGTGCTATCACTCAGTTTCTTGTCCTGATTTAGCTAACCAGTCTTTGATCTTTCGTTTGCTGCAGCTGCTGGGCACTAATGGAAGTGCAAGGAATGACAGAACAGCATTATGTTCTAATGGTGTCTTAGACCAAAGTGTTAAGTATTTTTTTCCCCTTAAGTTTATATTTAATATGTGGCTTTGACTCCACTTTCACTAGAGAAAGACCATTCTTCAACTAAGAGAGCACAGCTATATGCCTGATTTAGGCCTATGTTTCTCCCCTGACTGTTGGCAGGTCCAGATTTACTGAGCTGTTTATGCTTTAGGCTTTGAGGCAGATACAAGTTTAAATGTTTAGCAGATTTGCCATTAACCTCTCTTTACTGCATTTATTCCTGTAATTCCTTCTCTGTAGAGCAGAAAAAGAACTTCCTCACTTTTCAAGACACATTGATGCAGATTAGCATGTCTTAGGTGCTTTTAAGTACAAACAGGAGAATATCAAGGAGGAAATTGTCACTTATTTGAAGTCCTCATCAGAAGCATGTACTTAGAGATGTCAAAGTTACTATAGAAGGATAAATAACATATTACAGAGCAAGACAAAAGTATAAAAGGTTGGTTCAGCACACCTAGCTGATCTCTAACATGATTTTAATTTTCCTGGACATAGTGCCAGTCACTCTAGATACGATGTGTTACTTATTGAAAGATGCAATCTCCAGTTCACAACAATAAAAAAAAAAATCATGCAGTGCTTTTTCTTAAACATACTGGGATTTTGAGGACTTTAAAACTCACCTGTGGTGTCTGTGCTTTCCCCACAGAACAAATGAACAGCTATCCCTCACCTGAACTTCAAGAAGAGTGTGAAAACTTAGATCAGGGAGACACAGAGCAGCAAGTGTCTATGATTGAAAGGTTTGGAATTACATATTAAACTTTTTGGGGGTATATCTCTGAACATAAGATTTCTCTCTTTATTAGTAGTTATATTCAAAGTAGCTTTAATAGAAACAGGATCAGAATCAAAATTTTTTTTCAATATTAAGAAGGAATGAACCAGATGTGTTTTTCAAGGCCATACTGGTGCTTAAATAGTTTTGTTTTTTTTTTCCTCTCCTTGGAAGAGTGCCTTTTTCTGGAACTGATGAAACTTGTTACAGTCCTGGATTAGAAGACATGGAAAGAACTGAAAGTCAAATCCTGGAGAATATTAAAGAGACCACCACTAAATCTGTATACACAATACCAGAAATGAGATATGATTATGAAGAGAATGAGTATTTTACAGGGGAAGATGCTGAAGGAAAAAAGCCACAAGAATATGGAGAAGCTCAGGAGGAGAACAAAGAAAACTTAGAGGCAACAGTAGAAACTAGAGCTGCCTATAGTGATTATGGTATGATTTTAGACTATGAAAATCTTTTTTAATTCAGTAAAAAACCTCTAAATTGTTAAGGGCTTGGTTGATTATTTACATAGTATGAAGCATTTCCATTAATTACATTTTTCATAGTGTTTTGTCACCATATGTTTGTATTCAGTCCAAATCTATACAGTAAGAATTTGTAATTAAAGGCTGAACTGAAGGTGTCATTATGACTTTAGCTTTGATTTTTAACTTTTCCTAATAACATAATATAAAGTTCTGATCCCCTTTACTAAAAGAGCTGATGATTTTAAATTCCCAAGTTGCAATATAATTACTGAGTCATTCCTGCTGCTACCTTAGCTCAACATGGAGGAACTAAATATGTGTCTGCTACAGTCTGTTCCTGTAGGAAGAAAAGAATCCCTCAGCAGAGATAGACTATCAAAATATATATTCTTCATGGTTTTTATTTTGCTTCCTAATTATGCATTTTTCTTTGCAGATTTGCCGTTTGATACAATAGGTATGGGATGCTAATTGTGAGATAATTTGTCACCAACATTCTTTTAACACTGTTGAGTGTTTTAATTGTTTAGACTACAATTGGAGAGAATTTCTGTAGAAAAAAATGCAATGGTGTCTGCATAGCTTCAGGTGTGGTGGCTTCTTGCTACAGCTGCCACCTCTTTGTGTTTCATCCTTCTCCATTCAAAACTTATTCTGGGAATGTCTGGTAGCAAGTTTTGCTTTTGCAAAACTGTTTTAATATTGGATCTTTAATTAAGAGCTAATATACCTATAGGAATGCTATTCATGCACAATGAGTGACAGACTTGCTCAGCACAGATGGAAGTAGTCCCATTGCCTAACTGCATGTGTACAATCTTGAATCCGTCCTCCCATTAACCAGTTCACAAACTCTGTGATTACACAGAAAATTCAGTAGCATGAAGATATGTTACTGTTTGTACTTTACGAATAAAATATTTTCTGTGAGGAAGTAGTCAGGGTCACCGACATTGTGAGCAGTGACCTAAGCTGCTTATGGGCAACTGATGAACTGCCATTCCTAGTCCTGAGTTGTAGTTACTGACCCAATGGTTTACTTCTAAAGATATGTAATACAGTTCCAGAACTTGCCTTCTGAGAGGTGTACTTTGTACTGATCTATTGCTTGAGATTATTGGTTTTCAGCTGATTAGGAGGAGAAAGTTATTTTATATCTTTAGGTTGGGTAATTTTATCAGTATTTTGCTTTACTTCTTGGTGCTTCCTCTTTGATGTCATACAGATACCAAAGTCTAGAGCTGCTCTTCTGATTTCATTAGAGTAATTCTGAATTTGCATTGGTGAAAGCTGATTTGATCTGTACTTACTGAGTACCAGATTGCTACAAAGTATGCTACTCTCACTTTTGAGCTATTTTATGCAATTTTAATCTATATTATTCTGGGATTTGACTAAGGGACTATCATGGATAATTTAACTATCTATGTATGTTCATTTATGAAATTTTACTGATGGATACCAGTATAACAAGTTGGAATAAAGAAGAGGGACATTCTGAAAAGCTTTACCTATTTCCTATAGACCAGATACAATCATTTCACCATCACTTTAGTAAAGAGTCTATGTTAGAAGACTAGTGACCTTTTAACATTTCTTCTGTTTATGTTATTGAAAATCTAGTTGTTTCAGACATTCTTTCTGGGTAAATCAACCATAAGAAGAGGGGCTTTAGACCACACTGACACTGTGGGTTTGTGGATGACTACTTAATGAATCCTTGTAAGACCTTGAACACTGGCTACCTTTTTCATCTACCACTTTGCACTGAATGTTACTTTTCCCTGAAATTACAATGCTGAGAAGGGTGGATCTTTCTATTGTTAAATCCATCTCTTATTTTGCTTTTCCAGATGCATGTGACCTTGTTCAAGATAGTGGAGAATGTCAGAATTATGTTCTGAAGTGGTACTACGACAAAGAGCAGAAAATGTGTGGTCAGTTCTGGTATGGGGGCTGTGGAGGCAATAAAAATAGATTTGAAACTCAAGAAGAATGTGGATTCTTGTGTATAGAGTTTTCCTAGTGGAGAGACACTTGAATTACTTTAATTCTTCAGTTACACTGGCAGTGTGATGGTGAAAATGGATTGAATGGGAAAGCTTTACATACCTACTCAGTTTCCATGTTTCATTTGAAAGAAATACTTGATTGTGAAGTTATTGTCTAGTAACTTCATAGTGAAAATAAAATTAGAACTATTTCTCAGTTGATCCAATATAATGTTGAGTACTGAGAAACTTGTTAGCCAACAGCATATTGTTTAAAACACCAAAATGTGCACTTCTTAAATCAATAAAATAACAAATAAAATAAAACAATACTTCAGAGATTTTAATGAAATAACGCTGGATATGACACACTAATGTCAAAATGTTTTGATGCATTTGCTTGCATTTATCCTGCTTATAGAAAATTCAAAAAAGCATTTAGGTCTCAAATAACATAGACTTACAAGAACTTACTTCACTTTGATTTTCTACCATAGATTCATTCTTGGCTTTCTTATTTTTTTCTGAATAATCCAATATGTGAATAAAATCAATCAGTCTCAAATATTTCTCTTCTGCTTTTCTTGAAACAAATGTATGCATATTCTCATAGTATGGCTTCTTATATGTATGACCAAGCATTGGTCCCTTTCCCTTGTTACCAAAGGTTAGACAAGTGCATTAATTTCAGAACATTAGATTTTCATGGTTGCTCTTGAGGGAAAGAAAAATTCCTGAGGACCTCTTCTCATTGAAGATAATAGATGTAATGCCCTGCAGAAGGGTGGGGCTTAGCTGAGCTTTCACACTCTGCTGACTTACCCAAACTCTGCTGTTGCCCATTTTATGTCTGCAGAAGTCATGGTGTGATTTAACTTTGTTACCTTGGGTGATTCTTTGTAGAGGAGGCTGTACTCACCTGGAATTTTGTTCTTCTCTGTATTTGTCTACAAGATATATAAAATATCTCTAATAATTTGCATGGACTGCTTGCCAAGAATTCCTCAACAAACTTTTAAGGAGTGTGCATGAACTTGGATTTCCAGAGCCTGGTGCTTTTGGCTGACCCAGAGGGAGTCTATTATGAGGGTGAGATTATGAAGCTGTTGGTCTTTCACCTTTGGATTTTCTTGCAAGTGGCAGAATGGGATTGCCATGGAATGGGAGATATTCTACTCTCTGTTTCTGTTCTTTTCCTACATTTGTGACTGGGAAATGGTACTTCATGAGGGCATCTTAGCTCTCTGTTTAGGGGCTAGAGCTGGTCTAGTTATTTTGTGAAACAATAAATTGAACCTGGGTTTGCTTTTTACTACAATATGTACAGTGCTTTTAATTCTGAAGTGGCTAATATCTAGATTTCCAAAATGCTGTTATCTGTGTCTAATAGTTGTTTCTGCACAGACACTGCTGGTTGGCAGTAGTTCCTCTCCTCTTTCAAAATCAATGGCTCCCTACCCTTAGATCAGGTGTACATGAGAAGTGAGTTTGCCTTTTTTGGAGAACTAGGTTGTATTTTACATGAGACTTACAGAAATCCTGTCTCTAAGACAGGACAGCTTGGCAGTTTGCTCTCCTATTTTCTTTAGAACTTTAATGTCATTTTGTTCAGAAAAATAAGTAATTATTTTGCTTGAAAGGGAGAAGTAAAAAGTCAAACATCTCTGTTCTTGTAGCAGTAGAAATTTTTGATATCTCTGGTTCTCTTAGGCCCAGGACATATGGGGTACCCTGATGGATCTCAGTTGCCTCCAATCCATCTCTTCCTTTCAACTGACTCTTGTTATCTGGGGCTAGTCTTGCTGCTGGATCAAAATTCTTGTTTTTCAGTGAGGAAAGAGTCCCACTGTATGAGATCTCCTCTCCTCGATAAGGAGAAGTTTCTATGTCTGTGTGCACTGACTGGCTCATGCTTTCTACAGACAAATCTTCCATCTCATTGCCTCAGACAGGCTATCTGATGATCCTCTTTCTGGAGCAATGCAGGATAAGACTAACTAGCTAGCCCCCCCCTTGAAGAATTACTCTCAAGGCCTCCTAATCTGTTTTTTCTCCTTTTTCTGGCATAAATCCTCTAAGCTACCACAGGATGCTTAGGGAGTCTATTGTCTAACCCCTCTCATCCTTGTGGTTGTGTCAGATGTTCCAGCAAGCAACATTTGCAGGGGTTTTTTTTGTTTTTTTTTTTTTTTTTCCTTTTCAGACATACGGAATACTATAGGAAATGGATGAGTTTCAGAAGGTAAAATATGAAAATAATTATTTCACATGCAACTGACCAGACTTCTCTGGCTGCTGCATTTCACCGAGTTGTGAAACATCAGCACTCAGCAGATGGTAAAATGTTTTTATGAAATATTAAGTTCTAATGACAGTGAAATATGCTGGTGTTGCTGCTTCTAGGCACTTAAGAGGCTTTTGTGAGAAATCTAAGTGCTGAATTTCATATGTTGTCTGAGATGATACTGTCCTTTTGGTGCTGTGGGTGTTTTAAACTTCAAAACATTGCTCTAGGTAATGGGAGTACCTAGCACCTACCTTTTTTGAACCCTTGCCATTCTTTTGAATGGCTGTGGTGCAAACAGATGGTAGAGCTGTAAAATGATCTCTAGCCTACAGTGTGGTATGTAGTGGTCTCCTTGGGTCTGGGCATGCCCTTTCTCCATGTCCCCCAGGTGCCTTTGTGCAGCTACGCTTACATAGCCTGTGGCCACCATGTCTTCTTCTGCAGCTGGCTCCAGTTTGAAAGCAGTTTAAACACTGTAGCTCAAGGCCTTTGCGCTAATGCTAATAAACCCTGCTTTTTAAAGACAAATTAATTAAGATAGGAATAGCTGTCCATTAATAGAGTATAAGCTGGGGACTGGGATATAACTGTCTACCATTGTCCCGATCTGATGTCGAGATCATTTAAATATCCCGATCTGATGTCGGGGAAGGTTTCGATATGATCCCAAGAGTGAGATTAAGACACAAACGAGGTCACATGCCGCACTCCCAGAACATCTTTTATTACAAAAAGAAGAGTAATAAAGAGAATAGCGATAGGACAGGATGGAACGAAAGATGGGAAATCAAGCAAGGAGTCGGGATAGGGCAGCAGGA
>NW_010333584.1:76320-78271 GCF_000700745.2 Antrostomus carolinensis
TCCTTGCAAACAATCTTTGAGACAAGTCCATAGTGCAGTTCCTCACAAACATGAGATAACATCCTCTCCTCTAGTGGAAGCAGTCTTCTGAAGATGTACCCCCTGCTCAGTAGAGTGTTTTAAGAACAACCTCCTCCTGCTCAATCCCAAATTCCTCCCAAACTATAAAAGAAACATGAACCTCTCTGAAGTAACAAGGAAGTGGCTTCTTTATGGATGTTGTCAGAGGCTGTATTTAGAGAGTCAGACCATGCACTTACTGCTCCCTGTTTAGGGAGCAGTTTAGTTTTGCTACGGTAAACCTGTGTGTGATGTTTGTGCTGGTGAGGGCTTTAGTTAAGATAACCTGTAGTTTAAAAAATGCAAGAAGGTAGATCTACTAAACCTAATACTACTACTGTCGTAGTATGTGGAATGCACATATTCTGTTTTAAGTTTTGTAATTCCGAGTAGCTGAATTCTGAGCCCAGATTCTCTGAAAATCACACACAGAATCACAGAACGGTCAGGGTTCGAAGGGACCTCTGGACATCATGTAGTCCAACCCCCCTGCCAAAGCAGGTTCACCTAGAGCAAGTTGCACAGGACTGCATTCAGGCGGGTTTTGAATATCTCGAGTGAAGGACACTCCACAACCTCTCTGGGCAGCCTGTCCCAGTGCTCTGGCACCCACAGTGAAGAAGTTTTTCCTCATGTTTAAGTGGAATCTTTGTGTTCCAGCTTTTGCCCATTGCCCCTTGTCCTATCACTGGCCACCACTGAGAAGAGTCTGGCCCCATCCTCTTGACACCTGCTCTTTAGATATTGATAAACATTCATAAGGTCCCCTCTCAGTCTTCTCCAAGCTAAACAGGCCCAGCTCTCTTAGTCTTTCCTCATAAGAAAGGATGCTCCAGAAAGATGCTCCAGCCCCTGGAGGTGATCAACAGAGAACAGATGTCCCTGGCACCGAAACATTGCCTGTGAATTCTGCTGAATGAAAGTGAGTAAACTTGTAACTAAGGAGAGTTTTTACGTACTTCTACAATTAGCCAAGATGCTAAGCATCATATGACTAATTTTTATTTGGCAAAAGATAGACATGAAGCCTCCTACCTCTGTAGTACCCTGGCAGATTCTCATACACGAGACGAGGTTTTTTTTGTTATCTGTGTTTGCCAATATCAGATAACTTGTTTTTCATAAAGTGTGGAGCAATCCTGTTGCCTTTCCAGTTACCTTGCAGTCTGAAACAAGGTGTGACTTAGGACTCCAAATGGCAAGAAGAGATACTGCTTTGTGACAGCTTCTGTAGATAGTTGGAGAATTGACCATTTATCTTTTCACTGATGAGGCACCATTTGTAGAATAGCTAACTGAAGCAAAAAAGCCAGCCTGGTAGACACAGAACATTTTGGCTTAGTCCATGTGATAAAAATAATCCTTAGTGGGAACCAAAGTGATAATTCAGGTGATCAGTTACAGTTTAGCCTCCCTCCACAATTCAATGCCTGCTATTAGGGATGGCAGGTTGGTGGGTAGTCACCATGCAGTGTGAACTGGTGGGAGTAGCAACTGGATACCTATTTCAAGTGCGGAAAACAATGTTCTCAAACAACTGCTTGGTACCTCACTTCCATGAAGAAAGTGAGGCACAGAACATAGAAATAGCTTGCCCAGTATCAAAGAGCAGGCTAGAAGCAGAGCCAGGAATCTACCAACTCTCTAACCCCCAGCCCTGTGCTCTTAACAAAGGCCTGCAGGAATCTTTCTGAGAAGAGCTGGAGTATTTGCCAGTTCTTAGCTAGTGCTGTCAGCCAGGCCCATTCAGAGATGTCTAACTAGTGGTCAGTGCTAGTTCCTGAAAGACTTTGATAGACAATGTTGTTGTGGGAAAATCCCATGTATTGGGTTTGCGTGGCAAGGTTTTTTGGGGGGGACGGACGACATGGGGTGGCTTCTGTGAGAAGCT
>NW_010333585.1:0-1826 GCF_000700745.2 Antrostomus carolinensis
AAACCTTGCCATGCAAACCCAATACAAGCCTGCAAATATATTTTAGAAAACAGAATGTCTGTAAATACAGCAGATGGTTAGGTCCTAAAAATAAAAGAAATTATCCACTTCTTTCTAATTGTCTAAACCATCTTACGTTAGGCAACAAAGCCACTGAGATAAACTGTTTAGTAGAATGTAATCTTTTTTTTCATTTAAATTATCTTTTACATGTAAGTAATAGTATTGTCCTTCATATTTATTAAAAGTAGACTGAGCCTATTCTATTTTCTATTTCCAGTGCAGAATAAATTATTCAGTCATGCAGTTCTGACAATTTTGATGGAAATTATTTGGTTTTTAATGCAAAAATCTATTAATTTAATTAAATATAATATTCATAAGGTGCATCTTTAAAAATTATATTTGGCATGATATGCCAGCCAGGTGAAATCAGTATAAATTTACTTCTTTCTTTCTGATAACATGAACTAATTTAATTCATAATTTAATTAACTTTTCCACTGGAACTTTAGATCATTCATTTTTCCTTTTAGCTCCATTTACATAGTTTTTGCTGGCACAAAGAGCAGTTGATGTGCAATTAGCCTTTCACTTAGGGCACCTTTGAACTTATCACCTTGTTATCTTAACAAAACTTAGACAATAGAATAACAAAAAACTGTCAGAGTTTTTTCATGCTGTTCATAGCACTGCTAGTAACAAGAGACATGCATAGACCAACAACTGTGAAAGAATCCCCATTTTTAGAACTGACTGCATTGACATTGAATCATGATTCAATCTCCACTTCCTTCAAGCTCAAGATGAGTGCATCCATATGAGTAAAAAATTGAGCAAATGAGACCTGCATGGATGAAATTCTGGAAAAAACTCAAATGGAAGAAGGAAGTTCACACTTGGAGGAATATAGGAACAGTGTCAGAGCATGCAGGGATGCAAAGAGGTAGGCTAAGGCCCACTTAGAATTGAATCTAGTGAGGGATGTCAAGGACAACAGGAAGGGCTTCTTCAAGTACAAGAGTAGCAAAAGGAAGACTAGCGAAAATGTGGGCCTGCTGTTGAATGAGGTGGGTGCCCTGGTGACAGGAAATACAGAGAAGGTGGATTTACTGAATGTCTTCTTTGCTTCAGCCTTTACTGCTAAGACCAATCCCCAGGAATCCCAGACCCTGAAGGTAAGAGAGAAAGCCTGGAGAAAGTCATTCCCTTGGTCAGTGAGGATCAGGTTAGAGATCATTTAGGAAAACTCGACACCCACAGATCCATGGGCGCCAATGGGATGCACCCTTGAGTGCTGAGATAGCTGACAGATGCTATCGCTAAACCACCCTCCATTATCTTTGAAAGATCTTGGAGAACAGGAGAGGTGCCTGAGGACTAGAGAAAAGCCAATGTCACTCCAGTCTTCAAAAGGATAAAAATGATGACCCAGGAAACTACAGACCAGTCAGACTCACCTCCATCCCTTGAAAGGTGATGGAATAGTTCATTCTGGAGGTTATCTCTAAGCATCTAGATGAAAAGAAAGTTATCAGGAGTAGTCAACATGGATTCACCAAGAAGAAATCATGCTTGAAGAATTGATAGCCTTCTGTCAATGGCATGACTGGCTGGGTAGATGAGGGAAGAGCAGTGAATATTGTCTACCTTGACTTCAGTAAGGCTTTTAACACTGTCTCCCATTATATCCTCACAAGAAAGCTTAGAAAGTGTGGGTTACACGAGGGAGCAGTGAGGTGGAGTGAGAACTGGCTGAATGGCAGGGCTCAGAGGGTTGTGGTCAGTGGCACCGCGTCTAGTTGGGAGCCTGTAGCTAGCGGTGT
>NW_010333585.1:1916-11110 GCF_000700745.2 Antrostomus carolinensis
CCAGAAGGCTGTGCTGCCATTCAGCACGACCTGGACAGGCTGGACAGCTGGGTGAAAAAAAAAACTAATTAGGTTCAACAAAGACAAGTGTAGGGTCCTGCACCTGGTGAGGAATAACCCCATGCAACAGTACAGGTTGGGGATTGACCTGCTGGAAATCAGCCCTGAAGAGCAGGACCTGGAAGTACTGGTGGATGACCGGTTGACCATGAGCCAGCAATGTGCCCTTGTGGCGAAGAGGGCCAATGGTTTCCTGTGGTGCATGAAGAAGACTGTGGCCAGCAGCTTGAGGGAAGTGATCCTCCCTCTGTGTTCTAGTGAGGGAGTACTCTTTCCAGTTCTAGAGTACTGTTTCCACATCTAGAGTACTGTTTCCAGTTCTAGGCTCCCCCATTCAAGAAAGACCAGGAACTACTGGAGAGAGTCCAGTGGAGGGCTACAAAGATGTTTAAGGGGCTGGAGTATCTTTCTGATGAGGAAAGGTTGAGAGACCTGGGTCTGTTTAGCCTGGAGAAGACTGTTTATAAATATCTAAAGGGCAGGTGTCAAGAGGATGAGGCCAGACTCTTTTCAGTGGTGCTCAGTGACACAGAAAGTCACACAGGATGAAACACAGGAAGTTCCATCTGAAGATGAGGAAAACCTTGTTTTCTTTGAGGGTGACAGAGCACTGGAACAGGCTGCCCAGAGAGGCTGTGGAGTCTCCTTCTCTGGAGATGTTCAAAACCCGCCTGGATGCTTTCCTGTGCAACCTATTCTAGATGTACCTGCTTTGGCAGGGGAGTTGGACTAGATGACCTTTTGAGGTCCCTTCCAAACCCTACTGCTCTGTGATTCCTGCCACTCTGTGATTATAAATGGTCTTGATTTGGAAAGACATTTAAAATAGATGTTAATCACTTCCGAAAATCTATGTCTTTTTATGAAGGATATAATGTACTTCCTTGAAATTAAAATTTTTAATTCTCCATTTTTTAATGTTGTATGTATACTGTGAATTCCATTACTCCAAGTGATTCAGATGCTACTGCCAGGCTGAAAAATACAAATAATCTAATATAATTTGACCTTTTAAAAGCAACATTCATTTTCTGATTAAGAAGTTAGACATTTTCATCAATTGTAGAGGCAGCATGTTATGAACTTCTGACCTTTTGTAACAGAATTGTATTCCTCTGTTTATTGGGAAGACCAGAAATAAAGAACAGTGGTAAGGTATTCAGGGGCTAGCAAATTGACATGTGATTTATACTAAAACTATAGGTTTTGATTTCCCAGTAATTTCTAATGAGAAACCTTATCTAAACACTCTGTATTGACATTGTGGTTTACACAGAATCACAGAATGTTAGGGATTGGAAGGGACCTCGAAAGATCATCTAGCATTTATATTTTCACTTTGCCTGGCATCTAAGTTCTGTGTACCTGCTTTGACAATGTAAATTGTATATTTACATTGCTGTAAAATATGGAACCAGTAGAAAGATAAAAATCAGTTAAATTTTAGATATGACAAAAAAAGGAAGCAGATGAAGAAATGGACAAGGACATGTAACTAAGAAGGTTTAGCAATATAAGCTTGCTAACATGATTAGCTGATCCTGTTATATGAAAATTCTTTTGCCACTATGACAAACAAGGGGTTGTGAGGGCTAAGACGGCTGACTGAAACTTCCCAGTATACACTGATCTGATTGTTTTTTTCCCTTATTTTTTTTTTCCCCTTGATTTCCATAACTTTAATTATACTCTCCAATGAAGAGCAGGCACCTTTTTGTACCAAAAGGATGATTATGTACAGTGATTGTTACTGTCTACATGGAGGTAATACCTCACATAGTATGAGGTGAAAAGAGTAAAGCTTGAAGTATACATAAGTAATGGAATTGGGGGAAGATTTTGGACACTACTTTTATGTATTTTACTATGTGTTCACTTTTGTTAAAAGGCAGGTTTTCAAAGAGTATCTTCATAGCACTAACAAAGTCCAGTCTCTTGTACAATTGATTGATAAAAAGGCAGGATCCTGCCTTGAATCATCCTCTGGAAGAACCTAACTTTATAGACTGAATTAGCAGCTGAGAAGCCTTTGTCTCTCTCCATTGACTGTTAAAGAAGCAAATTAAGATCAGCCTCTCTAAGCACAAATTAATCCTTCTAGGAAACCTTTCACTTAATTGAATCATGCCTCTAAATGATGTCACAGTGCAGCATACTTCATTGAATCATGCCTCTAGATGATGTCACATCACAGGATGGCTCTTCAATGGTTCCTTAACGCAGGCAGCCCTGTGCCATAGCTGGCTCTAGGAACAAAGCTGCAATGGCTGACAGTAACAGGGACAGTTGGCAAGCTATATCATGGTTAAAAAGCAAGGGGAAAACTGAGGATATTTTGGAGTGAGGAGAAAAACAGAGGTCTTTAGAACACAGGAATTTTCTTCCTCCAAATTGTCAAGCCTTTCTACAATTTGATTCCAGTTTTGCAGAGAGAAGCAGGATTATGAATGCATTTTTTCTAAATAACCAATATTGTACTGAAGAAATAATTTCTATTTCCAATCAAATATAAATCAATCGCATAGGCTTATGGCCAATATGTTCAAGATAGATGATAATCTTGTATTTGTGTTCAATAAGATTTTATGAACTTGGAACTGTGTGGAGGTAGGTTTTGTTTTCCCATATGTTTGGAAAGTTTTAAAAGCTCTGCTTTGGAGGAGCTGAGACAGCTGGAATCAGATGCATTTCTAGTCAGTGATAACAGATATTTGGAAATGAACTGAACATGCAACGCGTTGCATGGAGAGGTGAAACCTGCTTTCACATGGAAGCAATTTTTCTCCAGTAGCACTTGATTTTGAGTTCATATGAAAATGCTTGATATCCATAACCAGCCTCCTTACTCATCAGTGTCTCCAAGATAGATACAAAACTTTGAATGGACAATTTCAGTTGGAAGGGACCTACAATGATCATCTAGTCCAATCAGTTCAGGGTTGACCACAAGTTAAAGCATGTTGTTAAGGGCATTATCAAAATGCCTCTTAAACACTGACAGGCTTGGGACATCAACCACCTCTCTAGGAAGCCTTTTCCAGGATTTGACCACTTCCTTGGTAAAGAAATGCTTCCTAATGTCCAGTCTAAACCCCCTCTAATGGAGCTTTGAACCATTTCCATATGTCCTGTCACTGGATATCAGGGAGAAGAGCTCAGCACCTCCCTCTCTACTTTACCTCCTCAGGAAGCTGTAGAGAGCAATGAGGTTGCCCCTCAGCCTCCCTTTCTCCAAACTAGAGAAACATAAAATTCTCAGCTGCTCCTCATAGAACATTCCTTCCAGCCCCTTCACCAGCTTTTCTGCCCTTGTCTGGGCATGTGCAAGGACTTTCACATCCTTCTTAAATGATGAGGCCCAGCACAGCACACAGTACTCCAGGTGAGGCTGCACCAACTCTGAATACAGCTGAATAATCACTCCTTTTGACCGGCTGGTTATGCTGTGTTTGATGTGCCCCAGGGTGCAGATTGCTCTCCTGGCTGCCAGGGCACAGCACTGACTCCTATTGATCCTGCTGCCCACCAGCACTCCCAGATCCCTTTCTGCAGGGCTGCTCTCCAGCCACTCCTCTCCCAATTTATATTATAAGGCCTGTCATGATTATTCTGCAGGATTCAATGACTTTTTATACATATTTTATACATACTCTGTTAGTATATCCTGTCAAGAAACTCACTGATGACTTACTTTCAGAAAATAAGCATTTCTCTAATAGCAAGGTCATTTGCATAAAATTGTCTATATTTGGTTCATCAATGCTACTGTAAGCAAGCTTTAAAGTAAAACAAATTCACCAGATCACTATATCCATGATTCCCCAACCAAAATGTCCTGTGGAACTGTACCATGCCTGGAAAAATTTGAAAAGTTTTGTTTGTCAAACAGATACCCAAACCAGCCAGTTTGTAGCTCGGGGTCCCACCATATCAGGCTATGGTTTCTGGCCCCCACTGTGGGAAGCAGAAGCAAAATGACAAGCCCCTAGCACTTGAGGATCCTGTTTTAGATTGGTTGATCTGCATCAGCTGGGACTACCTGCTGCCCAGAAATGAACTTCTCTTTCTGACTGGGAACAGGGTTGCATTTTGACATTCAAAGTGCTCCCATTGCCCTTTTCTGCTCAGCTCTATTAGCAAGGCAATTTTGTGCCAAGAGAATAAACTCTTGTAATATAAGTTGCATTCAGAGCTATTTAGATCTCATTTATACCTATTTAAACCCTTAATTGTACAGGCGATACATACAAAACAAAATTATGATTTATACGCTTTTGATATTAATTATCTAACAAAAGACCAAGTAAATCACACTTCAGCCTTAAAATGTGTAAAGGATATAATTAAGGATGCTAAAACTTAAGTATAATTATTTCATTGCTTTGGGACTTTTTATATTATGAAGCTTTTTCTGTTCCTCAGTACATCCCTGATTTGTTTACAGTAGGATGTTTGTATGTTCACCAGTAGGAAAAACATTGTAGCAAACTATAAAATTATTATTTTAAAATGAAACTTGTGGCTGGAATTCAAAAGTAAACATCATTCTGTTCTAAAATTGTTCTTTAAATGGTGGTGGTGGGGGGTGTTATGTAGCTCAACAGTAAATATATTCCTGCAACAAATCTCAAGTCAAAATTTCAGTTATTAGTAATACTTATACTTGTGGCAGTAAGTAGCCTTTCCCTATAAATGTCTCAATTTGACTGGAGCTGATCAGTTAATCCAATTGTGTAACCATGAATAAAACTAGGAAGCCTTGCGTGTCAAAAAATAGTGCTTCTCTAAAGAGATAATGCTTCTGATTAACTGATGAACTAAGGTCAGTTAATTGAAATTTATCACTGTAATATTTTCTGAGTTTATTTACAGACATTGATTTTTTTTATCTACTTCAAACATCTAATTGCAACCTAGTTTTTAAGTAATTAAACATTTGAATAAAGGAAGTAATTTTTAGACTATGAAAAGGAAAACAATGGGCTAAATTCCCATTTCCCTGATACAGAAGATATACTCATTGAAATCTGGATATGTTTGTATGAGTGTAACTGGGAAAAAAATAAGAAAATAAGGTTAGAAATAATGTATTGAAAAAGGAGAAATATGATGTGATATTTGATTCTTGGCTATTTGATCAGATATACCCCTAAGCCAAAACAAGAACTGTGAAAATGACCATATTAAAAGTAGTAGTCCATTCCATTTGTAAATTCATACATTAATGTTTTTATTACAGGCAATCACTTTATTTATAAATATTAAATGTTTTCTAGTATATCTTCAACAAACTAGAAATACTTCATATCAAATCTCTTTCTGTACTATCTTCTCTTTTCACAGCAGCAACAAGCTACTTTTTAGGCATTTATGAGCATAAAAAATCATAAAGATAAAACCTGAGCATATCTCAGTGGAGACGAGTAAAATTTAATCTAATGCAACAAATATTGCATTGAACTAAGTACAAATTCAAGTGGTTGCATGCTTTAAACACTTGGAAATACACACAACAAGTACTTCAGTCATATTTCAGTCTCTACTGAACAACCCTTGATATGACAGAAATATCCCCTTTGGTAGGATACCAATTCTCTTACAACTGGAGTCAAAATAATCAGAACTATTGCTGATGTGAAGATAAACAATTTGCAAGCACCATTTACACATACGTCAAGCAATGGTGTTATAAGGAAAGAAAATAATGGCATGAACCTCTTTGTTCACATCTCCAAGCCATGATTCCACTCATCCTAATACAAATGTCAAAACCAGGTGAAGTGAAATCATTCTAAAAGTGTCCATCTTAGATGTAGACATCCAAAATTAGGAAAGGTACTTTTCGTGCTATGTGATTTTGAAACAAGTTCTGTTTAGACTGTTCCTGTTGCTGGGTATCTACCAACAAGGAAGCTTTCCTTGGTAGTGAAAACTCTTGTACTCATGGGTAGGATACATCTCACTTAACTTTAGACAACTACAATTGAACTAGTTTGCAATGCTCCCTTCAGAGTTAATAGAGATAAATAGGCATCTTGAATCAGACTCATTGTCTATGAAGATGGTCTGGACAACTAATCAAATGTAGACATCCTAATTCACTTATTTGAATCCTAAAATGCATTGCTAATTGTAGATACAATGTTTTCACTGACAACCAAACACATCTCCCTTTTTCCCTTTTATCTCCCTTCACAATTCTTATTCCTTACTGCATTATGAAGATACTTTGCAGTCCTATTAAGAGTGATTAAATACTAGTTTAAGTAGATAATCAATGTCTGCTAAGACAGATCACCTTATTAAAGAGAAATTTAATTTTAGCCATCTTCAAAATCTAGGACATAGTATATCATAAAAACTCAGGGTAGTTCATCAAGGTCAGATTCAGAAAGAAATGTAACAGATCAAGAAAGAGTAGAAATAACTACACAAAAACAGTCAAAGTAAAAGTAAAAATCACAGATGTAGGGGTAATTTATGTCTCAACATAGGAAGAGCAGGTTTTATGAATTTCGTGCTTAACCTTAAATGACCTCCTGACTCTGCACTTAAATTATCCAAAAGAATGTTTACTTCATTAGAAGAGGGATTTTTTTGGGCTACATTAATGATAAGGCCTGTACTGAGAAATAATCAGTTACTTCAGTTGTCTGCTTAAATTCCAAGTATTTTATTCCTTTCTGACTAATGGAGGCTCCACTTTTCTTTTTTTATGACTTCGTATATCATTTGATCTATTTCTTTAATGATGCCAAACTGATCAGATGTACAAGTGCCTCCGGATGAAAACTTTCTAGTGATCCTTAATCTGTATTTAAAAAGCACACACCAAATGATGGGTAAGAACTAGTGCACCATGAAACTGGACAAAACCTGAGATTTTCTTTAGTAGTCCTTGGGAGCATAAATAATACTACAAAGAGAGAGCTTGAGCAAATAAAGGGAGGCTCTAGGGGCTAACATGAAAGGTATAGCTGCCCAGACAGTACCCTTCTTGATTCTAATGGTCAAAAGAAAAGGATTGGATCATGGAAGATGTGCCAGGAAGTCAAGTCACAGCTGCTCAGCTGGGGGTCACTGCCAGGTCTTTGTCTGCTCTGATCATTGAACTTTCTTCAAGGGATGAGAACTTCTGCAAAGAGACAAGATCTACCCAATGAAGGCAGGAGGCAAGATTATCTTTACCAGCAGGATGGCTGACCTGCTGAGAAGGACTTTAAACTAGGCTGAGTGGCAATGGATGTGGGGAGGGGGGAAAAAAAATACCCAGAGAAATGAAGGAAGAGAGATGAGAGGAAGCTCACTGGGGACGGCATGATAGAAAAGGGTCTGACATTCCCCTTTAGAGGGCAAGGTGTCTGTGAACTCATCTCAAGTGCCAGTAGTCTATGAAGTAAACGAAAGAAATGAGAAGGCTGTACACAGCTGCTGAGCTCTGATACCACCAGGATGAGAGAGAAGTGGCAGGATAGCTCTATTACCTGGAGTGCAGCAATAAATGGACATGGATAAGCTCTTACATGAACCTAAGTGGAAAAGACACGTAGTGTGGACGGCTCCATACACAAAGGAGCAACTGTGTAACACAGACCTCTGCTGTGGAGTAGCCTATTGAGAGATTATGGTTCAGGATAAGAGAAGGATCTATATTGAGTCTGGCTGGGAAGGAGTTAACATTCTCCACAGTAGCCCTCATAGTGCTGTGCTTTGTATTTGTAGCTAGAACAGTACTGAGTACAATACACAGATATTTTGGCTACTGCTGAGTAGTGCTCAGACAGCATCAAGGCCAGTAGGCTGGGGGTGGGCAAGAGGCTGGGAGGGGACACAGTCAGGACAGCTGATCCAAACTGACTAAAGAGATATTCCATATCACATGATGTCATGCTCAGTAATAAAAGCTAAAAGGAAGGGAAGGAGGACATGATACATCTGTTATTAAGGCATTTGTCTTCCAGATCAACTGCTATGCGTACTGAGACCCTGCTTCCCAGGAAGCAGCTGGACACGACCATCTGGTGGGAAGTAGTGAATAGATCTTTTTGCTTTCTTTGAATCATAGAATGGTTTGGGTTGGAAGGGGCCTTTAAAGGCCATCTAGTCCAATCTCTCTGCAGTGAGCAGGGAAATCTTCAACTAGCAAGTTGCTCAGAGCCCCATCCAACCTGACCTTGAATGTTTCCAGGGATGGGATATTTACCACCGCTCTGGACAATCTGTTTCACTGTTTTACCACTCTCATAGTAAAAATTGTCTTCCTTATATCTAGTCTCGGTCTACCCTCTTTCAGTTTAAAACCATTACCCAATTATTCTATTGCTACAGGCCCTGCTAAAAAGTCTGTCCCCATCTTGTACCTTTGCTTCACTGCCCAGCTTTTGCTTTTCTTTATTAAACTGTCTTTATCTCAGTCCATGAGATTTTAATCTTATTTTCTCCCCCTGTCCCACTGAAGAGGGTCAGAGATAGAGTGACCTGGTTGGCAACTGGCAGCCAACCAAGGTTAATCCACCACAGACCCAAAAGGGAAGACACTCTCATGGGCACCTCATATAGCCTAAGCAAATCAAGAATAAAAAGTGGATAATGTCTTCTTAAGCCAGCAGGAAAAGTGCCTCATTACAGGCTCTGGTTCTCACGAATGAGAAAGAATTGGCTGGGTATGTGGTAGTCATTGGAAGCCTTCACTGTGGTCACCATGAAATGGAGGAATTTAAGATCCTGGGAAGAGTAAGGAAACCAAGTAGCTGACTAAAAAGCTGGATTTCAAGTGACTTGATTGACTTGTTCAGTTAACAGGTAGGCAGTGGTAGCAATTGGAGGTTATCTTGGAGGACAAAGGAGCCTCGGAGAGCTGGTCAGTCTTCAAGGACAGCTTCTCCAAGGCACGAGAATGGTTCGTCTGCATTTGCAAGCAGAAGGGAAGGCAGAACAGAAAGCCAGCTTGGCTGACTGGAGAGCTCCTGGATGAGCCCAAACCAGAAAGAATCCTAGAAAAGGGATGGTGTTCACAGGTGGAGAGTAAAAAGCATCACCTCTCCCATTTTCTGGGATTAATGATGACATTTATGCACAGAACTGGGTGTGCAAGTGAATGTAGATGAAAAGATCATAGAATCATAGAATCATAG
>NW_010333586.1:0-12064 GCF_000700745.2 Antrostomus carolinensis
GAGTACTGTGTCCAGTTCTGGAGCCCCCAATTCAAGAAAGACATGGATCAGTTAGAACAAATCCAGAAGAGGGACATGAGGATGATCCAAGGGCTGGAGCACCTCTCCTGTGAGGACAGGCTGAGACAGTTGGGACTGGAAAAGAGAAGGCTCTGGGGAGATCATATAGTGGCCTTCCAGTACCTGAAGGGGGCTACAGGAAAGCTGGAGAGGGACTTTTCATAAGGGCAGTTAATGACAGAACAAGGGGAAATGGCTTTAAACTGAAAGAGGGTAGGTTTAGATTAGATATTAGGAAGAAATTCTTGACTGTGAGGGTGGTCAGACACTGGAACAGGTTGCTCAGAGGAGTTGTGGATGCCCCCTCCCTGGAAGTGTTTAAGGCCAGGTTGGATGAGGCTTTGAGCAACCTGGTGTAGTGGAAGGTGTCCCTGCTGATGGCAGGGGGGTTGGATCTAGATGATCTTTAAGGTCCCTTCCAACCCTAACCATTCTATGATTCTATGATTCTTCACAACAATAATTTTGTCCTGAGGTGTCATCCTAGACTAGAAGCTAACTGAACACTAGAAAAAATATGAGTGGTGAACTTAGTCAATGCAAAGAGTATTTACTATTGTATTTAATGATGTTTTCAAAATATTTCAGGACACAGAAGTGCTTTCATCCAGTTAGTCTAGAAGTGAGGAGAAAAAACTTCCATATATCTATAAGCTTCTTAAATGAAACAAGAGTTCCTTATGTTGGTATGAAGAATGTGAGGATTTACTAGGCATTTCCTCAGTATAAATACATGTATAAACATATACTCTACATATATAAATATATATGTACTCATATATATTGTATAGCAAACTTCATGTATTGAGAAATAAGGGATGGTCTAACACTTTTGTTAAATCCTATGAATCTCAGAGATGTTAGTAATATTTTTCTAGAAAGTTATAACAGCCAAGAAAAACAGAACTATTCAGTAGATTTTTTTATCTTTTTATTTTTTTTTACAGAAGAAAGTAAAAATACCTAAATAAGTCTTAGCATTAGTATGTCCCCAAAAAAGAGAGCTAGAAAACAAACTACAAGCTGGAACAGGGTATATAGAAGATGAACTCCTTTTCTCAGCACTGACCTTTACTTTTAGGTCATAAGTACAGTCATGATTTTGACAGGATACTTTCAAAGAATTTCATGGTAGAGGTCAGAATTCTTCACCATTAACACCCAAGTGTATCAGTTCATATAGCTTTGACTTCCACCAACAAATAGAGGAGATTCTAGTAGCAAAGCATATATTAGCAATGGCATTAGTACTAACAGGTACAATTAAAATGGATATGGAAAAGAATAGCTCTAAATTTATTTAGCAGGGGAAAAATAGTTTGCACATGCATTTTCATCTGAAATGGAACTCTACTGAGGTTGTCTTTCCTGATTTTTTGGCATCTCATTCCGAAAGACATCCTTGTAAGAAAAAAAAAATATTACAGTGCTAGTAGGCAGCAGTAGACTTCTCAAAGGAATAGTCAGCACTGGAAAATAATTTCAGTGTTTAAATATCTCACCAGAAATCACATTGGACTTCATCCTTATGAATAAATTATATTTAAAATGCAAATGATATTCATAAAATTAATTTACACAAAGCATATTTGGCTTGGCTGTGTTCAAAGTACTCAACACAACCTGAGTAAGTTAACACTGGAATAATAAAACATGCAGCCCATGCACAAAGGTCTCAGATGTCACGAGGGGTTTCTCATAGCTATGTACCACCTTCCCATCCCCCACACCGATATTTTCTGAAAAAGCAAAACCTACTAGAAGAAATTTAAAAGTTAGAGTCTTTTGCCAAAGCTGTAATTATTTTTTCCCACAAGACGAAGATGATGCTATGAAAGGTGTTGATGAACACAGAGGTATCAGCCCTAGTGCATCAGTCTACAATACACAAAATGCATGACAGTCCCTCAATAGTTCTTTCAAGTAATTTATGTCACAAATATCCACAGATATTCCCCAAAACAACTGGGGAAAAATGCACTTATATATTTTCTGTATATGTAACCACATGACAACAAAGTATGCAAAACAAAAAGTAGCATTCTAAGTTTAACTTAATTTTTATTTGATTGTACATGAGAAACATCCTGGCAGAAATACGTTGTTCATGTGTGGTTCTTTTGTTCCAAAAAGGTCAAGTGGTCTTTGAACGGAAACAGTGCAGAAACACTTTTACATGACTTTCAAGAAGCTTTGGTAAGTATTTTTGTCCTAGTTGATCTAAACAAGGTATGGCACCAGCATAAGGTACGTTTTTCCCAAGAAGTTTTCAAGTAGCTTTTCAAAGCAGAGCTGTGTAGAACATGAAATGAAACATTAGCAGTGCAAAAAGCCTCTGTTAAGTTAGTAAACTTACTTTTTATGATGTACCTGTTCTTCTCACAGAAAATAGCTCATTCACCATTTTTTTTTTGTGCTTTAGTTGTCTTTCTTACCATAGATTCAACTGTTTGCAGTCTTCACTTACGCAAATATCTCTCACTATGTTTGTCACAGGTTGCTTTTTGGTTGAAATCAATTGTATCATTACTGCTGTACTAAATAAATAAATAAAAATAAAAAGTAACATCACCTCCATAAAATGTCCCCTCTAGATACTTTTCACTTCTCTGCTTTACATTTGTACATGCCACTTTGCTCACAGTTGCTGAAGTAATTTTTTACCTCTTTTTCAGCTCAACAACATTTTCCCACCTTCCCTCATTCAAACATCATTGGCTGGTTTGCCTTCCACACATGCAAGCTTCCAACAGCTTAATTCCTGTTACCAGCTGAGAAACCTGCTGATTTGATTTGTCATGAGCACATGGCACATATTAATTTGCATTGAATACAAATTAAATATATTCTTATAAACACTGGCAAGATTTCATTTTTAATTCAAAAGCGCTATGACTGTCAGGGTAAGACTGTAGCTTTGCTTATAAACATGTCTCTATGAATTACCTTGGATTTGTCCTTAACTCCTCAACTAATGTATTAACCATTAAAAATTATCCAATCAAGTGTACTGATGTCTTTACCCAAACATGTCTTTTCTTTTAAGTATTCACAATTCAGGCTTTCAAATGTCAATTTCTTTTATTGTCACAATTTTTAAAAATTCCGAACAAGAGGGGGGAAAAAAAATCAAGGGGTATCAGCAGTGTTATATTTAATGTTACTTAAGAATCTTGACTTTGTAAATTACAACTTCACAACCTTCCCGAGCTTCATCCAGTATCAGAACTGCTTTAGAAGGTGATATTACAGCTCTTTTGTACATCGCACTATGAAGCAGTGACTGTCACTTCATCTTATATTGTACAGCAGCCCTACATTCCTCCATAAACGCTCCAAACCATTCACCCACCTAATGAATTACCTTGCCAAACTTGTGTCTCAGAGTGATCTTCTAGGGACTTTGTATAGAGGTTACCTGTCTAATCAGTCATACTTTTTCTATGAAAACTCATTTTAGAAAGAATCTGAATTGGAACCTCTGCAGTGTTTATTTAGGCTTTTTATACCGTGAGGTATGAATATTGTACTTTTTATTTTTCAGACTGAAGAGATAAGTGTTAATATTCAGGAAAAGGTGATGCTACTACCACGTAGGACAGTACCTCTACTTCCATGACACTAAAATATATGAAGAAGTATAAACCTGATATTGGTGTGCATCAGGTTTGTTTCTTTTTTTAGTATGATAGAAAGCCCAGCTTAATTTTACATGGTGTAAGAAAAAATTAGCAAGTCTGTTCCCACCCTTTGTGAAGACATTTAAACCACAAGCCTTCCAATATTCAATGATCCTTCTGAAGAGTTTTGTGGAAAATCAGCCTGATTCTCACTCCCCTTCTTACATCATTTGCTATAGTGTAGCTCAAAATGTCTCTTTCTAAGTATTTAGTGAGACATCTCATGTGGAAATCTTAATTCAAAGCAGACCACGTACACATTACAGTGTGACATATAGCAGAAGGACTAAGAATTACTATTGTTCCTCTTTAAAAAGAATAGTGAGACTTCAGTGTGTATCTTAACAGCTGCACACAGCTTTGCAGTGCTTTTACTTTCATTTGTTAAGAGGGTTGAATTATTTTTATTTCTTGAGGCTTTCCTACTTCATACGTAGACTAGAATTTACTGCTGTACATCCACCAAAATGTTTCTCATTAGACATGTTAGACTGCTTCTTCTAAAGTGGAAGCTTTCATAATTTTCTTTGAAAAAACAGGTCTAAGCCTTCTGCATAGGTTGTCATTTGTGTTAGTCACACTTGCTAAAACTCAGTATCGTAGAATCACTTCTTTACCTTTCTTCCTGAGAGTTTTTTATTGGCAAGTCACAACAAACTGTAAAATTTGCTACATTTACCATGTGAATGGTAATGTAGCTTGTGAAACATGTCAACTTTCTCTATAATTTTCACAGGGCTTTAATTACAAATCAATGTGATGTTATGAATAGGGGTATTCATAGCTAATGCTTTCAACATGCAGTAAGCAATATTTCTGTTACTTAAACATTGCTCATATCCACAGGCACTTCATTCTGGATTACTTCTTTTGTGAATACCCAGGCATATGCATTTTACTCAATCTAATGGTCAAGTTAAAAAGGAAATGATGCATTTTCCATGGAACTTTACATTGCAAATAAGGATGAACTGGAGAGTTGCAGTTCTCCTGGGACTGCTTGTGACTGACACTATATTTTATCTGTACATTGAAACAACACACTTATCAAATGGAAAAGAAGAAGAAAAATTACAAGAGATTTGATCTTCTTTACAGCTTCTAATAATAAAATACACTGCATGATTAATGAACCTGTCAACTGTAATGGGAAGAATATGTAACAAGTAACTGTGCATTACTTGTTTGCGATTTTTATCTTTTATAAATGCAACCATGTGTAGGATGATAAGATTAACTCTTTGTGGTTTTAAGCAATAAGACAATTTCTGTGGTTTCTTGTCTTTTTGACATTTCTTAGTCTTAAGAACTGGAATTTTCACTAACTCCAAAATAATTATACTACTATTTAATTTGGCATATCTACATATTTACTGCTGGATAAATTATTCACAACGATGAAAGACAAAAAAGTCCACATAGCTCACCTGTCTCTTTCCATTTAGTTCCTTATGCTTTGTACCCTCCAGGTTTTCTCTGTCAAGCAAAAGGGTTTTTATCATTTCTTCAGGATTTTTCTAGGGCCTACCATTGGAAAGCTCTGAGCACACACTGGAACCTTCCTGGCATTGAAGAAACATGGTATGGGTGATCTATGTCCTACAGATCTATAACATCTTTGAGGTGCTCTCTGTGTCATTTTGTATAATTATGTCTTATTCTCTAGGAATAACATTGGGAAAAGGATCTTTCATGTCCCATTGACACAAAAGGAATTCTAATGTTATATAAACTTCATTGCAATGGTAGGGCTTTGGCATAGAAGCCAGGGATTTCTGGCAGTTTTCTCACCAACTATTGGGAGTGAATAGGAAGGACAGAGTTTTTGCACCTAAAACTCAGAAACATCACTGTATGATAGCAGCTAGATATCTCTAAGGAGAACATTAAGAGTAAATGTTTATGAAATTTTCCTGTCCTCAGAACGATGCCCAGTGGCATTAAAATGAGAGAAAATTATTTATTGCCCTTAATTGTCTGTTTATTTCTTGAGATCCAACTATCTTATTGCCTTTAATTGCCTTGGGCAATTTATGCCACTGAAAGTAATACACACAGGTTCCATATGTACAGAAATTCTGAATTAGCAATATGGAAAGTGTTTGCAATTGGAATAAAATCTCAGTTTGTCACTTTATTATTTGCAAAACAAAGTTTTCTAATTATCTGATTGATCAAAAAGAAGTTAATAAGGCTTTAATGTACTTGAAAATGGGTACAAAATGTATGAAAACAGTCCATTCCCTTTAGCATTTGAGAACCTGAAGTTTGAAAAAAAGTCAGGCATGGGGATGGGAGAAATTATTTCATGTGGTGTGGAAATTGCAAAAAATTACCTGTGATTAAATTGTACATCATTAGGAAAACAAATTTGTCATAATGTGCACCATTTGTTGCAGTGCATTATTTATTGCATTGTCACTTCATCAGGTTAGCCTAGTAATGTTAACAGTGCAGGCTACAACAGCCATATTAACTATTTAAAATATTATTTAAAATAATTCCTTATTGTTCATTGTCATTATGTATTATTAGGGAAAGGAAAAGTCCTATAAACCATATTACACATTCAAGGTACAGTAATACTTATACAGACAAAAGGTGAAATTTGCCTACTTCATCAGTACCATGATGCCTCCATGGTATGTCTTATGGAAACCTTCAGCAGTGCAAACTAATTGTGCTATTTTCTATACAGCTATCCCATGTCTCTTGAATTCAGGCAAAATGTTAAACAGAAGGGAATCATTAATTATGATTTCTATTAGCTCTACTTACAGTACTGCATATCCAAGAAGATTTAACAGTCCTTTAGAAGTCAAAGAAAAACACAAGCAAATTAGGTACATTACTTAATAGAAAATTAACCATATCATGCACTGCAGATTGAACTATCCAATTCCATTTTGTCCAAAAGAGGTTAAATATTAAGAGATGTTTAACACAGTTACTTTCAACCAGAGAATAAGTATCAGAAGAGAAAAGGAAATTAGTAGGTTAAAAAAAGACAAGTTTATGTTAAACTAATGCACTGAAGTTCTATACTCAGAATAGTGAAGAATCACAAGGAAAAAAAAACAAAACTATTAGAGATACAGAGATAATCCACAGGGGAGGAACTGTGGACAGTAAAATTAAATACTTATCTTGAAAAGGAAATAAAAGTAGTTTTAGGTTGTTGCACATGAGATAAGCTAATGCCTATAGTCATTAGAGCATACTACAACCATTGTTACTGTCATTATTCTTAAACAATTTATCTTTAAGTGTTGAAAGGATAAGTTGACAAGAAACAATCAACATAGATTTTGAGGACATACTATGTCAAGCCTGTATAATTTTCTATTGTGAGAGAAAAATTGTTCTTTTTGTTGGTGGAAAGTAATAGAAATAAATTAGTTTTACATTAGTAAAGCTTTTAAACCTTTCTAAACAATATATTAATAAATAAACTATAGAAAAGATAGCCCAGATTAAAAGACTACAAGCCAAAGTAAAAAAAAATCGACCTCCACAAATTAAACTGGGAGGACAGATCAAAGATAATTCAACAAATCACATCACCCTTTTAGAAAAGAAAATTAGTAAAATATGAACACAGCAACAAAGAACTATAAGAGATTTTGAAAGTATAATGTAAAAAAAAAAAAAAAAAGAAAAAAAAATTATGATTTCTTAGCCAGAAAAGCAGTTTTTCTTGTAATACATAAGAAAAAGACAACGATCAATATTCTCTGTTTCCTGTGACGGTAGGAGAGGAAGTAATTATCTTAATTGGTAACAGGAGACATGTATGCAATCTATTATGAAAAAAACAATCCAACTAGTGTTCAGATAGTTCTCCAGTCTTTAGCAACAAAACACAGTAATTTTCAGGGACCCTTCTTTCAAAGTTGTTTGGGGTTTTTTTAAAGTATTAGAAGTAAAAAGTTGTCAGGGATGGTTTAAGTTTGAGTCCTCAGCCTGGTAGGAGGAGAAGGAACTAGATGATCTCTTCGAGGCAGCTTCCAGGCACATTTTTTTATATAACTTCAGCTTTACCTTCTAAGGCTAGCTTCTAACAGGTTTTACATGGCTTCAAAGCAGAGGAAAGTGGTCGAGAGACTTGAGTTCATGAGAGTATATGCCCTCTTTTGATATTGCCTCTGATGAAGCAGCAGTTGGAGGATAAGGAGAGTCTTGGACAACCTTGAGCAATGACTACTCTGTGGCACAGCTACACCAAAGAGGGCAAAGTAAAATAATTTTTTCCAGAACAAAGACTAGTCATGAAAATTGTAAATGACCTTTGTCAGTCTATTCTTATGTTCGATTCTTAATTCAAAACAAATTGTCAAGTGTTTATCTAGCCCAAAGTTTTTGTTGCAGAGTTACATTTATATACCATTACCTGCTGACACAGTGACCTCTTATATGATACCTATAGTAGTCTGCAGTAAAGGTATTATGTATACCAGTACCACTAAAAGCAGATACCATAGCCTAACATGAGATAGAAAAATTGTGTCTGTGCCCAATGGTCTAGGTCAACATGCAGCAGCTCCACAGGCTGCTCTTACAGCTGTCCTCTGCTTTCAGTAGAACACACTGATGCCAGTTGCCTTCACAGGATGTTAAACGTGACAAGATATCAATTACATGATTTGTCTGCTGTAAAATTCTTGTAGTCAAACTGTCCTTTTCTATGTAAATGCTTACTGAAAGAAATGTCTAACTCTAGACTAAGTGTTGATGTAGCATTTCAAAGGCTGGAGAAATCAGACATTTACCAAGTTGCCTGAGTTGGTAAGTAGCAATTTATTTTTAGTGCCTTCAGAACTGGCATGAAATGCCTTCCTGGCTAGCATTTCTGCTCTGACTATACGAGCAATCAGTTAATATGTTAACATATTACAGTTGCCAAAATAAAACTCCTAAACCGCACCCACTGACATTAATGATAGACTGTGGAAAGGTTATTAATAATCCAAGTTCAAGTTTTGCTACCAACTGTCAAATAAAGTGTTATGCTACTGAATTCATAATACAACACTGGAGTGAGGGAATTCTCTGCATTTAAAAGATTTATTGATGTAACTATATTAGTTTCCCATTGTGTATTTTATGTCAAACAGCATAAAGTTCTATTCTTATTTGTACTATTATTTGCTGTTCTGTCTATTATCCCTGGAGGGGAAAGAAAAGGACTATGAAAAACTTCTAGTTATTCTTTCGACATTTACACTTCAACATGTAAAGAAAATCTTTTTCTAAGGTCCTCAATTTGGATCTGAGGAAGAATTCCTTTCCTGAAAGGATTCTCAGGCGTTGGAACGGGTTGCCCAGGGCAGTGGTGGAGTCCCCATCCCTGGAGGGATTGAAGAGTCGTGTAGACATAGTGCTGAGGGACATGGTTTAGTCAGGGACTTGTCAGTGTGAGGTTAATGATTGGACTCAATGATCTGAAAGGTCTTTTCCAATCGAGGCAATTCTGTGATTCAATTTACATGACCATTTTTCAAGCATTAGCACGTATAAAGCTGAATTTTTTAATTCTTTTTTTTTTTTTTCTGTGCAGAAATGTACCAGTTACCAAACATTTAGTGAAGAAATTCTGTAGTGGAATGCTGGACTTCTTAGCTTGATCACTGAGATGAATCTGAATTTTCCAGGTGCACCACCAGTCCTCAGACAGTAGCTTGTTCTAAAGCTGATAGTTAATTCTTCTCCAACTCTCCTTTCCTCCACTTTAGAGGCCGCTGACCAAAGTGATCATTGTTACAATTCAAGGATCACTATGGCACTGAAAATTTGTCTTCATAGTTTAGTTTCCTATGCATCAACTCTTCCATCTTTGGGACTAAGCATGCAACCACTACCAGTTCGGAACTGGTCATCTTTTTGACCATCTGACAGTGTCAGTAGATAGGTTTATTTCTAGTTAGCAAAAGGCTTCAGCATTCCTATGATGAGTTGACACATTCCTCTGGGAATAAAGCATGATGTTTAAAGAAATAGCAAGCCATTTTGCAAGTCAGAGGAAGGTTACAACAAATATTTATTGATTCATTCTTCTGTTGCATCAAAAACTTTGTATGTTTGTTGTTATATAGAAGATGAAGGTTAATTAATAAAATTGAGTAAAGGCATCCTCTTTATTTTTCTCCACAATGTACAGCTTGTGTTTCTAAGAAACTCCTTTGAGGAAGCCACAGTAGACTTCTGTTGCCATTCTAGATACTAAACACTCTTGGAAAATCCACCACTGCCTGTCAGAGGGCTGAAGTACACCAGTTCCAACAATGTCTTGGGTTTGTTTCCTGCATGACACAAAACTGATTAACCTAGCCCATCTCCACAGTTCCTGGGCACCTGCCAACTAGAAGAAATCTGTGAAGACATTTGTAAACCAGGACTAAATTAACAGAACATTAGCTAGAGCAATGAGGATTCAAAATACTGTAATTCTGAAAAATTTGTCACTACTAAATCACTTTCAGTAGTGCAGGCAAGATGCAATAGGTAAAGGAGAAACCACTGCAGGGAAATGTTAATCTTTCTAGCTTGGAATGAACTATTATTGCAGAAGATAATAATAATTTAGAAGTCTGACACAACATTCTTCACCTACTGCACTACAGACATTGTTAGTGTTTGTGGATATTGGCAATTGTTATATGCAATTACTCATATTACTTTATAAAGTGCTCTGTAACTGCACTCTAGTGGTTCTGACAGTGTTTTTGTGTCCCTTGGCTGTTTGACTGTCTCATTGTATAACCTCATGATGTTGTTTTTGGAGCAAAGCTGTAAAACTGTAAAATGCACCAGAAATGTTCATGTACTTAAGGCGAAACTGATGATTTTGTCTAACTTTCAACACATCCCTTTGAATACAAAACTCAGGTCCCTGAATGTTCATCCACAGTTGTTATAAATTATTTTATGCCCCTGATGATAGTCATGGCCTCAAATTAAAGCATCAGAAAAACAAGTTATTTAATAACTTTCTTAGGCTACTTTTAACCCTTCATTGTCATCTTATTTTAATGTTTATGAAAACAAGGGATAGAGTGGATACAATCTCATCATAGACCCATTCAAAAGCAGAACATTGACATTTGAAGGCCAAAATCATACCACTGGAAATGAATAAACATATTGTTAATATAGAACAAGTATTGCTTTCACACCTTCAAAGGGATAAAAACATAAAATGTGAATTTGAACAAATGGGCAATAAAACACTTCTGAAAAATGTGTGTATAGGCTATATATTGCATATGAGGACGAGATAAGAGCATTCTATTGGATGAAAATCTCCAGGTGTTTCCTAATTCTCTAAGCAGGCATTTTTGGAGCTTAAGAATTTCACACTTGACAGATGTAACTTCCTGAACATTCTGGTAACACTGTAGATACATTAAGGAACCCCAAGAGGCAACACTGCATTTCGTTTTTCTTCTTTGCACTTAATGAAGGGTCCTTCAGGTCAGCTAAGTGCCTTCTCCAAACAGACTACCAGGTCTGACATGGTGTATATACAAAATTCAAAAATTATCTGGGGGTGGAAATTACTGTAAAATTGTAAAGTATCATTATAGTTTCATAGACACCAACTCTGAGCAGCAGGTTTTTGGCACAAAATATTGATTAGTTTAATGGCAGTGACTGCTGACAATTGCTACCTAATTAAAACAATATTACCATAATTTTTTGCCCTGTGATGAAGAGGTACTTTTCTGGAGATTTGATGTTCCAAGAGTGCGTGCCTTTGTAAACATTATTGAGTAAAAGTAAGGAGCATCACTGATATGCAGTCTACCTAGTAGAAGCTCCTGAAAGTAACAAACTCTTCTTTACTTCATCAACGCTATTACTCTTTCCTGCTATTGTAAATAGATCATTTTAGAAGAAATATCTGAAATTTTTTGGACTTAAATTTTTTTGGTACAGCAAAAAGATTTAAAAATTTATATTTATTTAATTTATATTTATTTAATTGAAGGTTTATTTTGATCCTAAATTTGCCCCTCAGTGGCACAGATATCAGATCAACAGGAGATTTTCATGAGAATGTATGTTCCCTAATAAAACATAAACAGATCCCTGACTCTCCTACTATCACTTTCTGCTTTTGAGGCCAGGATGGGCATGCATTCCAGAGTTGTCACTTAAGCACATTCCTTCACCTTTTTTTTCCAATTTTATAACTTTCTCCTTTGCTTGTATGGATCCATTTCCTCTCTTCTAGTCACTTGTTTCAGTTCTTAGTGGAAGTTGTGGATCAGAATTAATTTTGTTTTTGCAGAAACATAGAACCATAGAATGGTTGGGGTTGGAAA
>NW_010333586.1:12123-29563 GCF_000700745.2 Antrostomus carolinensis
CAGGTTGCTCAAAGCCTCATCCAACCTGGCCTTAAACACTTCCAGGGAGGGGGCATCCACAACTTCTCTGGGCAACCTATTCCAGTGTCTGACCACCCTCACAGTCAAGAATTTCTTCCTAATATCTAATCTAAACCTACCCTCTTTCAGTTTAAAGCCATTTCCTCTTGTTCTATCATTATCTGCCCTTATGAAAAAGTCCCTCCCCAGCTTTCCTGTAGGCCCCTTCAGGTACTGGAAGGCCGCTGTAAGATCTCCCCAGAGCCTTCTCTTTTCCAGGCTGAACAGCCCCAACTCTCTCATAGGAGATGTCCTCCATAGAGGCTGGAGCACTTCTCCTATGAGATGTCCTCACAGGAGAGGTGCTCCAGCCCTCAGATCATCCTCGTGTCCCTCCTCTGGACTCGTTCTAACAGGTCCATGTCTTTCTTGTGCGGGGGGCTCCAGAGCTGGACACAGTACTCCAGGTGGGGCCTTACGAGAGTGGAGTAGAGGGGGAGAATCACCTCCCTTGACCTGCTGACCACGCTTCTCTTGATGCAGCCCAGGATACAGTTGGCTTTCTGGGCTGCAAGTGCACATTGCTGAAAATTTATACGGTAGGGAGACTGTTATTTGTCAAGATGCTGTAGATGTGTCAGGGAGGCTCCAGTTGATCTACTGGTGGCCCATGCTGCCTGCTGCGCACTGGCCTTCAACTTACTAAACATAGCAGTCTAGGAATCAAGCAGCAAAAAACATTGAGTTCAGTCATAATTGAACTAAAGTCATAAAAATGTGATCCTTACAAAACTGCATTTGGAAATATTGAAAATGTTCACACGCAGTAGGAGTTACAGTAAACAGAGGGCAGCACTTTTGTGACTGTCATCTTCATAGCTTTTGACAGAACTGCATTCTAGCAATAGGCCAAACCCAGAAAACTACTGCCTGAGTACACTGAAAATACAAATCCCTCACTCTAGAAATGGTGGCTAAATAATAAAACTTTACATCACGTCCTGTTCATTTCTGAAAGTCTTACTCATGGTAGCTGCATTAGGGAAGCAGGGAGAGTGCAGTAAGGTCTCTACCTTTTGTAAAGTAGATGCCTTTTTAAAGAAAGTGTGATTATATTCTGAATAGGTCAGCCTCTGTTCCTGGCATTTCTTCTCTTTCCTATGACCTTTTACTAAGTAAGCAGGGTTTTTGCACTCTTTTTGGAACTGCCCATCCATTTGAGCAGGGAATATGAGGCACAGTTTGACCATATCAGAATTATTGCACTGGGTTATTGCAAGGGCAGTAACCACCTACTGGGAGTGGAACTGTTTCTTCCTTAACAGCATGTCTCCAATTCAGGTTTAACTTTGCTTTGTCTTCTGTTTGTTCATCCACATTTCTAAAGATTTAAATAAATGTACAGTCACATTTGTTCATGAAAAGTAACAAATGAATAAAACTGTACTGGACAGATTTGAGTTTCACAATGTATGCTGAAACAGATGTCTTCTTTTGAATGGCTTTGTAAAGAATTATTAATATGGACTTTCCTTGGTTATGAAAGAGACAATTAGGAGCTTTAATCCAATGTTTAATATTTCAAAATGTTAATTTTCACTAGATTTCAGCAACAAAGAATACCATTAGATAGATCACCAGAGTAATAAGCAACATGATGCTGGGTTCCATCCTATCTGTGATATTTTAAAAATACAGTCTACGAGTGCCAACCTTCAGATTTCCCATGGGAACATTTATAAGAATACAAAGCTCAATAGGCAGCATTAATGCTGTATCAAGGATTTGTGTCATTTTCACTACAGAATAAACATGTGCTATAAAGTGGCATGTAGGATTTTATTAGTAGAGAACTGAAGTTCAACTTATATGAAGGATTTGATTCTGTTCAATGCAGCACAGAGCTACCACATTTTCAGTACTTTTTCTGCTGTACCAAGGTAGAGGAGCATCAAACATTTAAAACTTCTGTTAATGAAGCATCTTTTAACCCATGGAGAAATAGCTTTAAATACAGTTTATAATCTGTTCAATGAACTTGATAGCTTTAGTTTGGTCCTGACTGGATACTTTTCCATATTTCAAAAACCACTCTGCTTCCCAAATTTGGCACAGTTAGCAATTTTTGGTGATACAAAGCCAAGAACTGAAATTGTAGGGTGTTGGAGATTGGATTTATGGACTATTGGAGAAACTATACAAGGTCTGTCACAGCCATCTGTCCCCACCCAAACAATTTAAGGAACAGAAATGCTAAGTGATTTGTTCAAAAGGTGCGAGCCTATGCAGGCTGCCATGTAGGGATGCTAGAACTAATCTTGACCCAAGAATCTGCACTCAGATAATTTAGTGTAGGACCATACTATAGCTGAAGAAAATCCCATATAAACAAGATTACTCATTCTCTCATCAATAGGTACAAATGCTTTACAGTCACTTCTTCATGGACATATATCATATAGCTGCTGTTAAGCCAAGGGTTAGGGGCTGATACTAAACTTACAGTTCAACAGTTACATTGAAGTCTTACTCCTCAAAGCCATACATCTAACTGCCAGCAGAGTAAAACAAATTTCTTTGTCTCCTTTGGATCACTGAGTATTAGGAAATACTATAGCTCAGTCTGTGGTGAAAAGAATGCCAAATAAGATGTGATGTGTGGACAAACCCTGAGAAATCTCACTGCTAGGATGAGTGCTGCTCCTGATAGGAAACATCGCTTGAAAAGTTCTCTGGCAGAAGCATCACAGTCATGGGGCTAGGATGGAATAAGCACAAGGGTTTGAGAGAGCAGAGATTACAGTCACTTTAATTACTTCCACTTTTGCATCACAGTTACATACATGGGTCTTAACTAAATTTTAGCAGCTTGTAACAGCCCCAGATCCAGCTCTCATCCTAGTTTCTTGGCTCATGAATACAAGGAGATAAATCTCTTAAATCTCTTGTTTTCCTGAAAGCTGAGTCTAGTACAACTATAGACAATAACTCATACATATTACTCATTTGAACACAGGTCCTGGGCAATGGCCACTACCAGTCATGTTTCATGTTCAAAACACCAGACATCAAAAACTTTGGTTCACTGATGGATGGATAGGCTGGGACTGTGGCTGTGGTTGGTTTTCAGGAAGCCAGAGGCTAAAGATCTTGGTCTACCATTAGATCTTTAAAACAATAAAAGCTTGAACACAGGCTAAAATTAGCAGACAAAATGGCTTATAGATGAGTGCTTTGACAGGTGTTGGTGACTCTAGCTTGTTAAGTTGTTAAATTAGGTGAGGGTTTGCAGCAAGACGAATTGAAGAACTGAGTTTGTATCTGGATTCTTTCAAAAGCTACAAATGTTTCTGATAAGGACTGAGGAAAACCTATTCATATAATATCTGCAGCAGAGAGGATTTTCTACATCGAGGTAGGATTTCATTTGGATGCAAAAAAAGTTGATGACCTTGGTTTTCTAGGGCTACTGTGGGCCAGGAAGAGGGTTAAGTTTAGTAAGGTTGAATAGCTTATCTAGGCCAGAGCAACTATCATGCAATATAAGATTGGGATTAGGCTGGGGTTCAGGCAGGTGCCAAATAGCTCTGAAATGCATCACTGGATCTTGAAAATACACTATGTTTAAGAGGATCATTCTTACTAGCAAATGAAGATCATTAATTCTAAGAGGGCTACACTTTTATTTAGGACAAAGTTGATATCAGGGTGAGTGTTTGGGACACCATGTGGGAAGAACTATGTTTATTGATAGAAATTGATGTGAACTATGTATAAATTCAATCAGAAGGAAATGCTTACAAAGGGGTATGAAATACGTTTTCTTAGATCACTGATAATGCACCTTTGACATAACTACCAAATTTGGCATCACAAGTGGCCTAGACTTACCCCAGCTGGTCAGAACTGCCCCTTTACTCCTTTTATTGATTAGTCAAAATCTCCAAATACACAGATGAAGAAATTTGATGCCAGTAGTACAGTGCCTTCCAGGAACAGCAACAACAGCAAAACATTAAATCATCTGATCCAGAAAAACAATTAGCCATGGGTTAGATCAGGTCTGCCTTTCCCTTCTTACAGGATATTAGGTTATAACTCGCAAATTCTATATATCATTAATATTGCAATGAAATTATATAAGGTTAACAAAAGTCATCTCCCACCATGCACCAACACACAGGTATAATAAAAGACAAAATCACTTCTCACAGCTATCTGGCCTTCTAATTATCTTTGAATATGTTTATGAGGCATGTTTCCATTTTGACATCTCATTCTATATTTGCAAGCTTTTTTTGTCAATGCACAATAGAAATTTGGCCATGTGGGCTGGGCTCATAAAGTAGTTCTCTGTATGCTTAGGACAACTGTAGTTTAGGCCTGCCTGCCTGCTGCTTCTCTTCTTGCTACTTAGTCTGCAGCCAGATTTACTGTTTTTCTTCACGTGCAAGTTACAGTGCTTTCTGAGCACTGCTGGATGCGTAATGTCCTGCAGGCTGGCTGCCAGAGTGAAGGCATTTCCCTGGAACACATCTTATGAAACCAGTTGGGGGTGTTTGTAACAGAGAAGAGTCTAAAGGCCATGGTCAGAACTAAGTTTCTGGTGGGCTTGGTCCTTTGCCACCTTGCCCTGTATCTCACACTGCACACAAACGGAGCTAAATTATCTTTCCTAAGGCCTGTTGGTACAAAATATTATAGACCCAGAAGAAGTACTAGAGTTGGAAGGCCTCCAAAATATGAATTTCTGCCAGGACTGATCTATGGCAAAGATTATCAACTGTTCTGACCCTATCAGTCAGACCCTCCCAAGGCTCACAAATTGACCAAAGCCATATCATGTATTTAAAACATCTCAAAAATCAAGAGAAGAGAAGAGAAGGAATGCCATAAAATTACAGCAGTTCCCTAAGGAGTTCAGGGCTTCTCTCGAAGTGTTAGTCAGAAGCAGATATAGCAATAGTACCAATATCGGCCTTGGACTCCCCCATGTAGGGGGAACTTGTGTTACAGATGCACCTACACACAGCTAGATGTGCATCATATGCATATGATACAGCCCCAGTTTGGGAACTGTACTTGGTCTGGGCCACAGGCACTGTGTGAAAGCTAACCATATGTGTCAGGGCAGAGCAGTATACAACAGCACTTGCTAGAAAACAGAAAACTGGAGGACAGAGAGAAAACATTCATCTTTTAAATCTCAATCTAGCAAGGAAACACTGTCCCTGAGCATGGGGAATTATGTGTGAGCATAGCTGCACAAAAAGCACAGTGAGGAACACAGAAACACACAGAAGACACTTGTAATCTGGTCTAAAAAGACAGGATTTTACTACACCAAGAAGGACTCTAGACTCTTGGTCACCATATCCAGCAGGAAAGTGTGTGGAAGGACTGAGTTGTGGTTTGAAGCTAGTAAGTATGCTGTTACTTAGAGAAGCTTCCTATATCCAAAGTGAAGCTTACCAGGCCCCAACTAAAGCTAAACACATTCAATGAATCAATAACATTAGATTAAGATCTTGCTCTGTTCTCCATTTTAAACTATATACACAGTTAGTATACGGTTTAGGTATAGGAAGTATAGGTAGTTTCTGGTCTCTATTTTGCTGTTATTAAATGGTCCTAAGAAGGACATTGATTTATACTGGTATGACAGATGCAACTCCTGATGAAATTTATACATATGATTCACTAGTGAAGTATTTATTTTAAGTACATATTTTAATCTACTCAGATTTTGATCTGAAATTTTCTCCTGCACAGTACATTATACTCGGCACTTTACTGGGAAGTTGTAGTTCAGTAGACACAACCTTCAGTGTGGAGTAAGTATTCAAAAGTAAAGTAAGCCTTAAGAACACCTTTTCAACAGTTTCAAGTTGTTTCTTGAAAATTTCCAGAATATGTAGCTATGTTTACTCCTAATCTCCATTTTCCCTTGCCTGATGCTTGACTCAGAAGGGAGTTGTGGGTGTTTGGTGTTCCAGGAAAGAGCAACTGACAGGCTTTTGACTTTTGTAGCAAGAAAACAAAATTGAATGAGCTACTTTGAAATGCTTGAATGCTTTTAAAGTGTCAATCTGTAGAAAAAAACCCATATACTACAGAATGTATGCTGTGTTTATTTCAATACTATGCACACATTGTAGATAACCTTAATAATCTACCAGTGATTTAAGTTCTTAGGAGTGACCCTCTTTTTCAGAGTCAGGCTACTCAATCTTTTCAAATCAGATCCAGTAAAGCAAACAAAGCAGAAAAAAGGTACTAAAGGATATCCTTAGCTTGAAACTTAAGTTGAAGCGCTTTCCTGAATAGAATGAACCTAAAGATGTGCTTGAGGTCTTTCTTAAAACAGGACTTACATTACACCATGCAATCATAGAATCATGGTAAAAGGGTAGAGATATGCAAAACCAGACAGATAAATTTCTACATTATTTAAATTAATGTAATAACCATAACAGTGTTTTAGAAGCATTGAACATTTCACCATGTTTCAAACTTTCAGTCCATAAGTTTAATTTCAAAGCATATAGTTGCATCTCTTTTCATCATGCCCATCAGCTTATAAAGATTCCATGCCTTTATGAATTTTAAAAAGAAAATAAAATTCCTGAAAATAATAAGAAATATGGTACATTGTGCTGATTTTGGCTGGTGTAGAGTTGTTTTTCTTTATAATAACTGGTATTCAGCTCTGTTTGAGATTTGTGCTGGAAACAGTGTTGATAATACAGGGATGTTTTCGTTATTGCTGAGCAGTGCTTACACAGAGTCAAGGCCTTTCTTGCTCCTAATAACACCTCCCCAGCACAACAAGTTGGGAGGAGACACAATCAGGACAGCTGACCTCAACTGACCAAAGGGATATTCCATACCATATGTCAACATGATCAGCAATAAAACCAGAGGGAAGGTTGGCAGGTGTGGCCACTGTTCAGGAATTGTCTGGGCATCAGTCAGTTGGTGGTGAGCAATTGTTTTCATTTTCATTACTTGTCTTTCTTGGGTTTTATTTCCCTCTCTTTGTTATTTTCTTTTTCATAACAATTTATTATTATTATGGATATTATTACTGTTATTATTATGATTTTATTTTATTTCAATTACTAAACTTTTCTTATCTCAAGCCACAAGTTTTCTCACTTTTACTCTTCCAGTTTTCTTCCCCCATCCCACTGTGGGGTGGAGTAAGTGAGCAGCTGTGTGGTGCTTAGTTGCTGACATATATTCCACAGAGATCTTCATATGTTTTCTACTATAAAACAAATAAGAACTTTATGGTAAACTGAAAGGAAAAGAAAGTGACAATATAGTGGACAGCCTACAGGTATGCTCAATGAGAGGAGTGGAGAAGGGCCATGATGATGACTGGGGTCAGAAGATCCCCAGATAGATCTGCAGTGATGAGGCATGTCCAAGGTAGAGCCAGGAAGTCATATGAGCAAGTAGGAGCTGGATTCAGAGGTCCCTGGCAAGGCACAGACACAGCCATGGCACAGCTCAGGTGAGTACCATGGTCCAGGGCCTGAGTCTAAATGCAGTGAAATGCAGTTCTTGAGCAAAGTAGGGGAGGGCCTCCCAGATGTTTCTGAGCACTATTTCATGGCAGGCTGATGCAGGTCACAGAGCCCAGGAATGGGAGCTGGTCGTTACATGGGCAGCCAGACCACCTGCCTACAGGAAAGGCTGCTGAGCCTGCAGGGCACTCAGGTTCCTTGCTGGATGGATAAGGATGGTTTGGAGACAAGGGATGGGATTCACTGAACTACACCAGATGCCTCATCTAATCAAAAGGAAATGCCAATGACTGGATGAGCAAGTCTGAAATCTTAGAGAGTAGGCATCTCTCTGCAGCTCTGAATTAAGACTACTGTATAAAATTGGGACTCCTAGCCAGCCTCATATCTTCTTTTCCTGGAAGGACCCACTTATGTTACTTTATAGCGTGGTGGCAGTGGCGCAATCTGTCTCATGTAAAATTCTACCTCACATCCTGATATTTCTTACTTCATCTGCTTAAAAGGTAGACTATAGCTCAATGGTGCCTTTACTGCTAATTTAGCAGCACATTCCCTCTGCAGTGTAACTCTGCTTTCTTAGACCTTGCAGTTTTGGCAGAAACTCTTCAATTTTTGATGAAGGTCTTTCATTTGGACTGAAGAGAGATGGTAGACTATCCTTTCACCTCTACTGCCTTTCTGGTGGCCCAGGAGATAGCAGTGCAAGGTTTGAACTCCAGCAGGACACCATTCCAAGTGAAGGGCAAGGAAAAATGAACACTGGAATGTCCCCTTCTAAAGCAAGAGCTGGAACCACAGAGTAACTGTATAAAAGGTGGTCACCACCATAATGAGTTGTGTTTCAAAAAATAAATAGCAAGCAAATTTGCCTTGTCAAAAGAAACAGTTCAGTGACAGGGGCTGGAAAATCAAAAGGAACAAAGGCACCTAACTCTGAGCTGCAGGAAATGATGAATTCTAGTTGCCAACTTAGCTGCTCTCTTTATTGAAAAAGTCCAGGAAAACACAATCAGATGGGTGTATTCCTCAATGATTTAGATCTTGTGCAGTATCCCTGACCCAGTGGTTTCCCTTCAAGCATAAATTTTTCACACAACTTTTAGATTATATGTCATTATAAGAACAGTGAAAAATAAACCTCTTTATATTACAAACTACTAGGAAAAAACCCCACAAACAAATGTTTGGTAATTAATGATTCATTATCCAATGAATGTATGAGTATACGGAGAATGAACTGGGAAACTAGCAGAAAGGCTTTGGTAGAGCACTTAAACAAAGGACAATATGCTCCTGAATGCAGGAACTCACTGAGAACCATCAGAGATGGGCAAAATTACTGCTGTCAAAAGAGCAGAATGAAAGGAGTCAGGCACAGCTGGTGGAAATACACAGTAAAATTTCTTGAGGATAATTTTTAATTATATTATGATGGTCACAAGAGAGAGGTCAAACTCGTGTCCTGATGGAAATTGATTACCCTCCACAAGGTGTACCTAGGAGATCCTCCAGACTGAGCCAATGTTTCCAAAAGACAGTCTGGCTTCTAGTCATAGCAGGTTAGCAATGTCCTGTCCTTCTAGCAGTGTAAAAGCCAATCTAATAAGGTGTGAAGCATTTGATGGATGGAAAAATTAACCAGCATCTAGAGAGAAAACCTGGCACAAGATGAAGAAACCTGGCAGCTGAGACAATAGACCTGGCAAAATTTACAGGAGTTTCATTCCAGTTTTGTTGAAGGTAATTCTTTTCTGCTTTCTATTCCACATAGCCTTTTATTTATTTTCATTCTAGGCTGTAAATCCAAATAAGTAAGCAAGCTAGTCTACTGGGTGCCATGACACCAATCTGCAGGAAAGCACAAAAACAACTGTCCATTTATTTCTCTATAAACTCTCTGTTTTAAAACATGTTCCTAAAACTAACTTTACAAGCATCTTTTTATGGAATACAAATAATATGAGTTAAAATATCTGAGAGTAGATGAATTACAAAGGAAAGGCAAGGTAAAGGTTTACTATAATCAATAAGTGGTCTCACAGACCAATGGAAAATACTATTATTTTTTAATAAAGCACTTAGCTAAAATCAGTGTCTTGCAGATTGGAGAACTGCTGATGGAGTCTGGCAGCTCTTTCATAGAATTGTTCGTCTAGACAAAGAATGTATGCAATGTTTTGTTTCAAAACAATAACAAAAACAATTATCCACATTTAAGGTTTATCTACCATGGTGTTTCACCCAGACACTCTCTTTTAGCTCTTTCTGAAGATCACCCTTTTCTGGCTGTCCTTGGATTTCTTCTGCCTTCTTCCTTGAAATGTTTGTTGCTTCTTTTTTTTCCCTGTCTGCACGCCACTCCCTCAAGAAAAAGGAAAATAAATTACACCTATCTCTCTCTTACCCCAAACTCTTATACATTTCACCTTCCTGCATTTGGTCAGAGTTTCGGGAAAGGGCTCCTATCATTTTGTCTACTGTCCCCCCAAAAAATTAATGATATTTTTCCTAACTAACTAGTGGCTGTACCATAGTTTAGCCTTTCTGAGATTTTCACATAACTCCTAGAATAACAAGGCACATTTAGAAAAAATAACCAACTGCTTCTTCATTGCAAAGCTTACCTAGACTTCTCAGTGATGAGAAGTTCAGTTTTCCAAACACGTAACTGAACATCTACACTGTAGACCAGCTTGATTTGAATCCACGTATTTTCCTCCTAGAACAATATGGTAACCTGCACTAGTAATTAACATCTTTAGCAGGATGGTTAGAGCTTCACTACCTTCATTTTTCTCGCTTTTCGCTAGAAGAAGCTGATGTCCTTTCTACAAAAGCAATATCAACTCCAAACCTAATTTGATCAGGTCCTGCTATCACAGAAAGAGAATTGTGTTGTACTGTATTGATCCTACACTGGCAGTAAACACAGCAGCAGCTCCTGCATGTGGTGGGTGTGCATCCACATGTGCACATTATCAACTTCTATTAAAGAGGAAATGTGGTGGCATATTTATATATATATATTGAAGATGTACAGTAATTTCAAGTAGCTTGCTTATCACTGGGGATATACGTATGCCACTACACTTCCAGTACAAGAATGCCAAGGATTGGATCCAGCATGGGGCAAAAGTGGACAGGAGCAGATAAATACGTAGTACAGAAAAGTTATAGGACAGACGGGAGGATATTCCAATAGAGAACCTCTACAAGGAGTATGGCTCTTATACAAACTGAGTGTTGAGAAAGCTGAGTATATTGCAGTCTTCGCAGTTTCTCAGTTCATAAGCTGGGAAAACGTTATGGTGGGACAAATAACAGTGTGATGATATCACAACATTATTTTGACTAATAAGCAGTAAGGAGAAATGCTTCCAAAACTGCTGTGAGACAATTTTAATGGAGTTGTGTGAACAGCCGGCTCTGATCCTTTAGCACACTGGCACACAAATACAAAAGGATATGTTCACCTACTCACAAGCCAGGGACTACTGACACTTGAAAGCAAAGTCTTCCGAACCACTACTAGTCCACAGCTAACAAATTCTATACTGACAAGCAAACTGTCAATGTTGAGGTAACAAGAGGTTTGAAGACAATTGTTGTTGTAATTTAATTATGAATGCTGAATTTAGCTCACTTTCCCAAGTTAAAAAACAAATTAGCAAAAAACTCATTGCTGGGGCTGGGTTCGAAGGCAGGAAATAAGAACTAAGTGCCTTTCCTGTACTGAACTATACAGTTATGGGCATGGAGATGTGTGATTTTCTGATGGGGCAAAATGATGCTGTGCTCTGTTTCAGTATCCATTGTCATTAGGCTATGTGCTTGCAATGGTTTGGAAAAGCAGCTCTTTTACAATTTATATATTTTCATTGATGTAATGGAATCCTCCTGCTTTTTCTGCTCCTCCTGATTCTGATATATAGATCTGTGCTCTTTCTGCTTGGACCACTATTCGCTTACATTATTGGCTGAGACAGAATATCCTACCAAAGGTATAGTAATTTCTTTCACAGAAAAAAATTTCCTCCTTAAGCTCTTTATCTTGACAAAGGCAGACATGACACTTTTTTTCCTTTGGTGTGCCTCAATTTCATCCCTGTATAGCAACCTTCTCAGGTATCATCCTACAAAGAAGTGTGGTAGATGCAATTAATTTAAAAGAGACTGGGACATACTGCATTTGGTGGGGCTGGGTATCAGAACAATTAGTCTGAATCTGTTACATGGGTTACATTGAGTTTAGTTATTTCAGGCTTGGGATGCTTCATGAAGTGCTAAATAAACTGGATCAGATCAGGCAGCAATTTCCAAGGCCTTTAATGAGAAACTATACATCCACACTGTGAATGAATGACTCAGAAAGACAGGTATAGGAAGTCTGCAAGAATCTCAGAAATCTTGAATTTAACCTGTAGGAAAATCTTGAGATTTGACAGCCAGGGGAAAAGACATTTTGTGGTGAAAAGAAACAGAGTATTGAACCAGCATATGGAGCTTGTGGATAATAATGCCTTCTCTTGCTTGTATTCCGTATCCTGGACAATGTCATGAAATACAGTTATTGTGTTACCAACAGAAAGTGCCAAGAGGCCCTGAAGGGAATTTTTCACTTGATACTGCCACTGGGATTTATAAGTCAACCCCTTATCCCACCTGCACAAGCAAACCCAAATTCCAAGCACATATAAGCTCAATTTTAAGGAGCTTGTGCCTGACAGGTACAATCTGAGGAAGATTCAAAGAAAAGCATGAAAGAAAGTCATAACTGAACAAACCTTTATTTCTTTCAAATTTCAACTTTCAATATACTTCTTTAACCTATATTTTCTTTGCTTCTGAGATTCTCTACCTACATCATCCTTTCTACTCCTTCCTCTCCTAAAATGGGAATCTGTAGCACACCTCAACAAAAGACAGTAAAATTACATTACACATAAAGTTGGTGTGAAAGTGTTTTAAAACTCTAGTATATCTACAACAGTACTAATTAACATAAATTATAATTTATTACTGACTACAATGTCTATCCTAAATTTAGTAACGCTAACATGAGGATATCTTCACAACTCCATGTGAAGATCATTGTGTGTTAGGCACATACCGCACAGTGCAGCTCACCAGCAAGGGAGGGAGGTAAGTGTCAGTAAATATCTTTCATGAAGGAAATCAAAAGAAGCAAATGCAAAGCTATAAGGGTGGTTTCCGTTTGTTTAAATTTTGTAGGGAGTCAGTTTCTGGGTGGAAACTCCTGGTATTTGAAACCTCACTTTCAGAATATTGGAAATATTGTAGAGGTAAAATGAAATTGTAGCTCCGTGAAGGCCTAAATATGTCAGTCTATATAAAGTGAAGCTGAATATTGCTACATCCTTGTTAGAGAGGACTGCTGAATAGCACAACCTCTCCCCATTGCTAGGATGGGTGTTGTGTACAGCTGTGTGGGCAGGACATGGAGAGAAAAAGAAGATTTTGCTATTCCCTTTCTTAATTATACACCTGGATTATTTGGATCTGAAGGTGTTCTCTGTGCATATTACATCTTTGATCTTTTTGTCAGACAGCCACAATTCCTTCAGACACTTGCAGAGCCCCAGAAGAAAGAGGGAGCATCGCAGAGCTACATCATCTTTGCCATACTCCTGCAACAAGGGTACACCAGGGTGGGCCAAACAGGGGCACGCAGCCCCACAGAGCTGAGGAATTATGTGTAAGGAAGTTTGGGTTTACACTGGGTTTATGCTCTCCAGTCTCCTGCTGTGTGAGGTCCAGAGTGATTTTTAAGGGTTGCTTCATGGGAATTGTGTTGTCATGGCTGGAGTCAAGGTATGCAGCACTCATCTGTTTGAAGAAACCACAGGGGAGAAATGTCTTGTAGATGAAGCCCTTGAGAGAGTTTCTTTTGATTCTTCCTAGGTTTTTTAGAACTCAGAAATCAAGCTTAATTGGAATTTAAAGACATTATATGGTAGGAATAACCAATGACACTTGATAGTTGAACCTGAATCAAAAGGACAAAATAAGTAATTTATAGGAAATATTTCCAAACAGGGCACTTAAATATCTTTAAATATTTTCTATAAAATCCCTTGGCTCTTTAGATCATTATTCAGAATTCATTTAAAAGATATGACAAAAGTGCTTTTCCATGGAGTTGCAGAAGCTAATGCACTTTTACATTCAAGTACATTCCTAGAATTAATAAAATGTTGCAAAATGCCCTTTAGTTTAATTGCATGTACAAACATACAGATAAAAAGATAAAACAATTTGGTTTATTCAATATCTTTTTCTTCATTATCTTCACCATGGCAGCTGTGGGCAAAACGATCATACAAGGCTAAAGGGAGCCTGACTTCCTTGATCCTTACTAGTTTCTCTTCCCATGTATAAACTATCTTTTAAACTATAAACAAGTAACTTAATATTAATATTTTTAAAAAATATATTTTAAGCCAGATAGGCAATTTCTGGCAAGTAGTCTAAACACAGAAATCTATTCTGTACACCCAGAAATAGCCACACTAATAATGTACAGTCATGGTCTACAACTTACATCAGATTTCAGCTGACAAAACTCACTTCTGAAAAGATTAAACAATCATTACCACCTCGATGAGGTACTGACAAAAAGGTAAATTAAAAAAAAAAAAAAACATCTCCACTGTGGATTATTTCATAAGTTCTGTCAGCCCACTACATATTGTATGTTCCTAACAGATTATGACTGATCCATGACAGTCCTGAGATGAGCCATTGCAGTTGCAGCATTATGGCTTTAAATGTAATATCGGACATCACCATGAGAAAAGAATACCCCCAGGAGTCGCGGACAGAAGGTAATACAGTGGCTCATTCAGTGGTGTGGGAGACACGGCAAACTGCTGCATAGCTGAACAGTTCCCTTTTGTTCTCTGTTCAGCTATGGATCCGATTTCTCTGAATTGGTCTTATTACAATAAATATAGATGCACAACATGATTATTTATGGGAAGAAAACAGACAAAAGAAGTTGAGTTGCTGGTACCTAAAACCTCATTTTCTGAGCTTCTCCCCTTGAGGCCCTTTTCATTTGTTGCACCATTGTATTCTCAGTGTTGCTCAATGATACAAGCCTAAGCTGTTCATCAATTTACCCGCTCTCCCAGTCTCTTTCTCTCTCACGTGCGCTTCCTCTCTCTTCCCATGTTAATAGTTCCCCTGAAATCCTATCACTTTGCTGGAGGATTGATGTAAGTCTCCAGCAATTAACATAATTACAAGCCTGATTATCTTCTAATTGCATTATGAGTATTTGGTTAGTCACTACACAAATTAGAGAAAATTAAAGAGGAGCAAGATCCTGTGGTGTGGGCGGTATGCTTTCTAAACTGTTATGAGCATCTGAATGCTGTGAGATAACAAGAAGGTGAAAACGTTTTATATTCCTATTGGCTCACAGTTGTTCTTGTCATTGTATAATTTTTTTTTTCTTCTTTCAACAATGTTTCATGTCAGTGAAAGATGCAGTACTATTTCCATTGTTCATGCAAGTTGACTGACAACATACAGTAAACTAAAATAAATGTCATATTTTTCTACACAGATTGGGTAGAGTAAAATGATAGTTAGAAATTTGAACAAAAGGTACCTAAGAGGATAGGCTTCTGTACTACTGAGAAACATCAATAATTCAAATACATAATTAAGGGATACTCTTTGTGGTGACAGGGGAACGTAACAGTAAACAAACATCAAAAATTACAAGTCCTTGCCTGTCTCTTTCTAGTGTTTTTGAGGTTGCTGCATATTACTTAAATAAGGAGGGATAAGTTTAAATAGTGCATAATTACTAGAGGGCAGTTTTAAACCTGAATAGAACTTTTATGAGGCATAACCAATATAGGACAGGAGTCACTTTACTGGCAGTAATGCAAGTAGTGAAAAGGAGTGCTTGAAACTTAGAGGATGGAAATTCATGGAAAGAAAATTAAGTAAACGGACAGATAGAAAAATATATATTTGAAAGAAAATATATGGAGTTTGCCCAAATTTGGAGAGAAAAACTTATGACAGGGAAAGGGAGCAAAGACTTGTAGCTTCTGCTGTTGTTGGGGTTGAAGGCTATGACTGCTGCTGGAAAAATAGCCATCTTTGTGCCTCATGCAGGACTAACCACCCTGTTATACACACCAGACAGCCAGTGAAGTAGGAGGTGGGGGGGGTCTGTTCAAAGTAAACCAGTTGAACTCCTCTGAGCAGTGCTGTGTGTACCCCCTGCTGACTTCCATCCTAAGTAACTGCCAAGGCTTCTTGCATTTTGGGATAACTCAGTACCTATCTTGTTATGAGACAAATCCTGCTATTGTTCTTTGTGGGAGCCTTTTTTATCTTATAGGTGTGTTTTTAACAGAAGTTAACCTACCAACACTCAAAACTGGTGTCCCTGAATGAATTTACAGAATGCAACAATGATCTAATATCATTGAATATAACTTTGGCTTCTGTACCAAGGGACCTCTAGTCCCCTCCTGGTCTCAAGATTTCCAGTTAGTGCTACTGGAACCTAGTCACAAGGGAATAAATTGATGACATTTTCTTATTTCAAAAGGGTCAGCAAACAGGCTTTGGTCAGGAATTTTGTCTTCTGACATAGGAACTGGATAGTGTGGAGTTCAAATGTGTGACCTAAGGTTTGCAGCTGTAAAGCATCCACTATGGAAAACCATTTCCATTCACATAATTTCCTTGTACCTGCTTGGTGCATTCATCTGCATTCCCCTCCATGTTTGTTTGGAGACTTAGGAGCTATTGAACATACTTTCTCAAGCAAGCAAAATGTGTACTGCAAAACTCAATGCTATTTGCATGCAAGTAGAAAGTGTAGCTGAGATCTCAACCCTGTATCTCCTTACATATCACCATATGATTTGGTGTCCAGAATATTCCCAAACACCTTCTATTGAAAAATTCACTAACAACGTTCTCTGTCTCCAAATACCTCCGTTTGAGCCAGTAGTTGCAAAAGTAGAATTGCAGATCCTAAATAGGGCCACAATCCTGCAAGCAGGTCTCACCTAAATAGGCTTACTTTTGGTGGGTGAGGTATCCACTCTAAATGTTTCAAGGGCATTCATGAGAACAGGCTCTATACTCAAAATGATGATACTAAAATATAGTAATTCTCTTTTCTGCTTTTTTTAATATCGCGTCCCTTGTTTAGCACTCTGATCCTAATTGAAGGAGGTTGCAACATCTCAAACAGTTTTTGATTCACCTCATATCTTACAGTAAAGTGAATTCCAAGCTGTGGATACAGCTTCTGTTGAGTTCTCAAACCTCATCTCCCATTCAGTACTGCAATTGACAACTGGAGAAATACTCTCTTTCTCATTATAGAGGACCAAAAGGAGTACCATTATTATACACAAAGACAACAGCACACATTTTGAAACAATGGCATCCAATCGCCTGGATTTTACAGGTAGTTGGACCCATTCCAGGCCTCCTGTTGGACAAGATAAAATGTATTGCAAGCTAAAGCAAGACAACATTCCCTTAAGTATCAGTCTCCTTGCAGAGTTCAATCGGCATTGTTACTACATACATGTTCCAAAGTTTCTCTTAAAACAAAATGAGATCTGTCTTATCTAAACTTCTCTATTCATATCTCCTTAGGATAGGCAGGAAAGGAATGTCATTTTTCCACATCCTCTAGGACATAAAAGCAGGTCTTGCTCAGTAGAGCTCTCAAGGTCCATGACTCCTGGATATTTACTGATGAAAGAAGTTGGCCATTATTGAACAAGTGTAGAGTCCTTCACTTGAGGAGGAATAACCGCATGCATCAGTACAGGTTAGGGGCTGACCTACTGAAGAGGAGCTCTGTGGAAAAGGACCTGGCTGTGCTGGTGGACAGC
>NW_010333587.1:0-7281 GCF_000700745.2 Antrostomus carolinensis
GACACAGCGCGACCTTCCGCGCCCCCCGCGGCTGCTGCGTGGCTGGCCATAAGGGCTTAAAGGCTGCACCCGGGGCAGTGCTGTGGGGTCTGTGGCGCTGCCGGGGGGGACGGCTGAGCTCCGGTTGTAATAGTACGCTGATTTACTGGGTGTTACTCATTTCCAAGGTCATGTGCTTGTTTTAAGGCTTCTTCAGCAAAGTATTTGCCTATCTTTGCTGCCTTCTACATAGGGATCAAATGTTGATAAAAGCTTTTTTTGTAAAAAAAAAAAAAAAAAAAAAACAAAGCCAACTGTGCATCAGGAGGGAGCACACGGTTTAGTTAAACTTTACCAGATCACCAAGTGATTTGATTGTGGAGATGACAACAGTAACTTGTGTTCTCAGTATTTAGCTCCAGTCCTCTGTCTCTCTCTAAAAACCCATAATATTCTCTTTGTTTCAGGTGAGCAACTGAACCTGAAATCATCCTATCCCAGTTCTTGAGTCACATTGGGTTCCACATGGGCTTTAAAAAACTGAAAAAGTGAATGTCAGATAGATCAGTTCTTAAAATATCAAGTGACTGTGTGGTAGCAAGTAGACAGGCAAATCAAGTCCTGAGGAAGGATCTTTGGGAATTCAGCTGGGCATCACTCATATGCTGCAATATGCAATGCAAGGTTTTAAATCGGAAGCACAGGCTTCAGAATGAAAATTGAGCCTTTGCTCTTAGCTCTAAATCCCTTGACTGAAAGGCTTGCTTGTTAAATCGTTATTGTACAATTACCAAGGCTTTGCATAAACTGCTTAGACATTTAGTTCTTAGCAGGTTCAATTATAAATCTTTTAAAGGCTATTTGTCATAATATGTATTTTTTTAATACATGTTCTTGGATAACATTTGTTAGATAGCTCTTTGAGAAAGTCTGAGTGCAGTTTCTTTCTCTCCAGTCTCAATCATTTACGTACTATGCATTTAAAATAAATTATCCCCTGGATTTGACTTTGACCAATTAATGGCTTACACTTAACAAAATGTTGTTGTGGTCACATGTTAGTGGGTATCTCACAACACCTGTTGGTATCACCTTGAGGGAATAAATATTAACCCTTTGTTAAAATTGTAAGAGTAAATAATAGTATTTTTCCTAACAGGAACCCTGGAGCCTGTGAAACACGGGAAGTCAAGTGGAATAAGTAGGTGATTGTCAAACCTTTGTTTTTAATTTGATCCAATAAAAAGGGAAACTGGTAGAAAATGTCGCCTGGGAAAGTTCTGCAACCTGTACTGAAAATGAAGGTGGATGAACTCTTTTTGTGCTGGTTGAGTCAGCCTGCAACTCAGCTGACACTAAAGGACTGCTTGAGAAGAATCAAGAATGAGGAGAAAACAGAGATTGGTAGTGGAGATTCAGAAAATGGTAAAAATGAGAGGTTCACTAATAAAAATTCCAATTCCAAGCAGTGCATACTAGGAGATACCAGATTGCCTTTGATGTCTTTCAGTCCTCCTCAACTTTCTACTACTCTTCCATTGGCAACTCCAGCCAGCCCAAGGAACATTTCTAATGCTAGAGCAACACGTCGATCCTCAGGAGCCAGAGTAGTAAGTTTGTTTCTTGCTTATTAGACCTATTTGTTTAAGTGTAAGTGAATTTTGTGTTCGTTGTATTGGTAGATTATGCAAGTGATTCATTTTCCCACAGGAGGTATCGAGAGCAGAGAGAAGCTGTAGCACTGAACATAACATGTCCACATTTGTGTGTCCTTAGTGCTAATGGCTAGGTGGCCTAAACTTCCAAAAGACTGTTTTGGCTCCTTGCAGCTCCACTGCTTTTTATAAGCTATACATGCCTGACACAAAATGACAAATGAATTGTTTTCAATTTCCAGTATTTTTTCTGTCAAGAGTGATATTGCTTTTATTCTTTAGAAGAGTGGAGGGCATCTTAAAAATTCCACATCTGGTGGAATTGATTCGATTTGGTATATCTACCCTGGTTTTGAGCAGGTAGATTTCAAACATCAGGCAATATTGATCTATGTTGCAACTAATTTACATGTTATTCTTGCTTCAGTGTGTGCAGCACAGATAAGGAAAAGTCAAAACAAGTGATTCTTGCTTTCTGAAGTATTGCCTCTCCTGTGCAATAAGGTTAGGGCTAGTATCTGTATTGTTGCATTTCTTAACAGGCATGAACAAACTAGAAGTGCTGGAAAAGCTAGGAATAGCCTTATAATAAAAAAGTAGTTTTCAATAATGTCCTTGTGTCCACTAAGCAGTGTCCAGTGTGGGGGAGGGCCCATATATAGAGTCGGAGAATGAAAGAGAAATAGCTGTAAAAGCCAAAACCTGGATAGATAGGTCAGATAGCTATGACAGACCAGTTGTCACTTGTGAAAGACATCTCACACTTTATACCAAAAGAAAAATCTAGCATTCTATCAGATGTGGTAGTTTACAAAGGCTATTTAGTTCACTAAATAGATCACAGTTGCTGGGTACCTCTTGTTTAACTTACTTTTGTTTACTTAGAAGTAACCCAAATCAGATGTTGATGCTGCAGATGCCAGGCTTTCAGTAACAGGCCCTTCCACTGTTAATGCCATCTAACTGGGGGTAAATGTAGTCCCTGTGTTTGCTTGCACTGTTATTTTTATCACACGCTGCCTCGACTGCAAATATTCCTTTGTCTAATGATACCAGGCACTATTGTTAGTACAAGGCTCAAATTTGGCTCCACTGAATCTGCATATTAACAAAGTAATTGTTTTGGTACTGCATGGCACATTCAGTGCTTCCTTTCTAAGGAGGTCTTGATTTATAATAGACAATGCCCTTTATGCAAGAATGACACCCTTGCCCCTAACCTGAGATTTTTTTTTTTTAAACTTGCAGTTCAGTTCGATCTAATTTCTACCCCTTTTCATAAGTTGTAAAAACAAAACTGGATAGGAAATCGTGGTGACTGACGAAACTAAGTGTGGCATATATGATCTGCCTTGTATCAAAGGAGTTGTTAAGAGGCATGCTCTTTCTGCTATAGAACTATAAATTCGTATCACTTAATAATACTGGTAAGTTGTAAGTTGTCATCACTCCCATCACTCTACATACTTTGGTGTCTAACTCAATACATTGGCCAAACCTCCTGGTGTCCCAGGGAAGCCTTCTCAGGCGGGTGAGGGTAGAGAGGTTAGAGCTGAGGATGTTTAAGAGTATTTGTTTAATTCTCATCTCTGTTGTTGGTGTGTATTGAATATATATACGTACCTTGCACCCACAAGGAGTAACAATGGAACTGTTTTGCACTAGAACACTTAATCTGAAGTGTTGCCTTGATTTCACAAATATTAACTTTCAAATCTAGCTTGACAACTTGAAGTCCCCACTTCTTTGTTTCAAGACATCACACTTCCAGTCTAAAGTTTGTCTAGATTGACTTTGTAATAATAGGGACTTGTATTTTATGTGTAATCACAAGCCAGGCAGTAGGGCATGACAGTTGATTGACTTATTTTTTTCTTTATGTTCACACTATTATGTTTTCTGTTCTCGTGAAGTGTAGAAAGTTAGCAGATGCTCAGTTTATTTGTGTGTCAGATAAAAGCAAGCAAAGGGAGAGTTTCCATTCAAAGCCACTGTTACCTGACGTACTTGATCGGTAACTTGTGTGCTGTAATTTCTCTTCATGTGTCTTGGTTGGCTGCTTTAAGTAAATCTCATAAAGAAGAACTAGAAGAGATTAACGAAAAGTAACATTTGTTACTTAATTGGAATTGTTTGTATAGTGCTGAGAGAGAACCTGGAAGGTTAGGTTGTTGGTTGTTAGTTTTTTGGTTTTGGTTTGGTTTTTTTCCTAAGGAGTTGGGCAGGGGAAAGTTTCCAAGCAATAAGAAATTTATTTATGGCTTTATTATTCAGCTGAACTGAAGCTTCATCCAAAAGTTTCCTAATCTTTAAGATGTGTAAATTACATTTGGAGCAGGCATCAGCTCTTAAAACCCAACCAAGAGCTGCATGATTGCATGTTCTGCCATGACAGTGTATTTTCGCGTAGAAAGCCAAATAGCCCCCTTTCCTTCTCGTACATCTATAAACTACCCGGTGCAGTATCAAAAGTAATGTGTCTGGTTTTGTGCACTTAACTGTGGTTTGCAAATCGAGCCACAGTGGTTTTACTTAACTCATTTGAGTTTAAGTAAGTTTGAGGTCCTCATCTCAAAAAGAAAATGCTTCAGATAGTACTGTAGGTCCAGTAACACAGATTTAAATTCTAAATAGCAGTCCTAGAAAATCGTGAAAGTTAATGTGCTTAACTCTGCCTGAGGGTGATATTAGGAAAAGGCTTTTAAATCCAGCCATGAAGAGCTGGAGAATTATTTCTTTTAGGACTGTATAAGTCAGCTTAGGCATTTTCTTATTAAACTTTTTCTTTCTGTATACAGGAGTTCTCATAATGTAGCATAGAAGCAGTAAACTCATCTTGGCAGGTACATTTTCAGTATCACTGAGCTGAATCACTACATTTGATTATGGGTAAGGTTGCTGTGCACCTTTTCCTGTTTCTTAAAATGTCCCTGCAACTTTTTTGAAGGACACCAAACAGTAAAACTGGTAACAGAAAACTGCCATCCTCAGGTTATTTCCAGGTAGTAAGTATGAATGTGTAGGAAACCACATTTTCATGCTACATGTTTCTGTACTTGTTAGAAAAACATGTTTTGCAGGATAGGAAGCATTTCTGGAAGACCAGTCTTGAAGCTAATTAGGTATTTAATTTTTTAACACCTTAAACAGTAGCACATGAGCAAAACACGTTGGTGTTCTGATGGCAACTGTTAAACAGCATTAGAAGTACTGTAGCTGACAGCTGTTGTATTTGAGGAGATCTTTTCTTTTTTTTCAGAGGTTAGCTTGTATTTGAAGTTTGAAGGTTATACTTTTATGCACAATTCAGAAATTGCCATGTGTGTTTGCTGAAACACTAATGTCAGAGGAGAATTTACTGTCTTTCAAGATAGTTGAAGTCCTCCAATGATTAGCAAGTCCAATGTACTTTTTCAGATAATGGAAGAACCTACGTAGTCTTCATGTTAAAGATGAACAAAAAACTGGCACTTGAAACAGGATTTTGTTTATCTGGACTGGGCTCTTAAAGCCAGGTTCTGGAAGAAACACTAATTCAGAATAAATTGTTTAATCCACACACACATTTTGAAAACTAGACAGAACTCTATCATGAAAATTCATCCTGTGGTGTGTTTTCATGCAATGAAACAATGTTTGTTTAGTTTTTGTTTTATTTTTTTTTCCTTCAAGTACTTCACTTGCATGATGTCATTCACATTGACTGCATCCATTGTACAAACACTGCAATTGCAAAGTTCTGGTCATCTTTGTGATGTGAAGTGCTTGCTAGCATAGGCTTGGGATTTGTATGTACTAAATGTATTAAAATAACAGAAAATCAGAGGCATAGAAAAATCTCAACATTTACCTTGAATATTTTATGAGTGTATTGCTGTAAAGAAAGGCAATTTTAGAGCTGTAGCTTTCAGACTTGAAGAATAGCTGTTGTAGCTTTCTTCTAACCCTTATCGCTATTGTACATGGATTTAACAGTGTTTCTGGCACTCTGGATTATCTTAAACATATGGAGTGTACACAATTGTACACAGTTCATCACGTTGTCAAAAATGCCAGGCCTCTAGGCCTAAAAGATGCCGCAGGCAAGATGTTTAATCCTAACCAGCTGGTGTGCAAGGCATCTGGGGAAACAATTCACAGAATTCCCTATGGGCATTTTGGGGGGTGGTGGTGCAAAGAGAATGTGATATGATCTGAAGTACTTCAAAGTTATTTTCCGTTTCTCTGCAGGGTCGACCTTTGATATAAAGGTACTTCTTGGATTGGTTTCTCTATTTCCTTTGCTTGATAAGCATATTGTTCCTGCTTGTTATCCCACGACAATTATTAAAGCTCATTGTCCCATATTTCTGTAATTTGCAATGTTTTTACTACTTCACTATATTGTTGCATAGATTTTTTTCATTGCTTCTGTTCTTGCCAAATTTTTGTTACCAGTTAGTAGATTCAAATGGAGTGGTACTACTAGAATCCATTTTCGTTTAAGGGAGATTAGAATGAAACCTTTTAACACTGACAGAAGTTTGAGCATAATAACACTTAACAGTTGCTTACTGGAACAAATGAGTTCTGAGGACTTGAGTTAAAGGGTTGTGATGTCACACTGTAGGACAAGGGGCAACATGTGCAAGCGGGAGCACAGGAGATTCCATGTAAACATCAGGAAAAACTTTTTCACTGTGAGGGTGATGGAGCACTGGAACAGGCTGCCCAGAGAGGTTGTGGAGTCTCCTGCTCTGGAGACATTCAAAACCTGCCTGGACACGTTCCTGTGTGACCTACTGTAGGTAGGTGGACTGAGTGTGGTCCAGCATATACGCTCCCTAACTCTGTTATTATGCAAAGGTAGTGTTAATAGTGCTGTGCCCCATCACTAAGTGGGGAGGATGGTGAACTTGGCTTCCAACTCAAGCCCGTGACTTAAAAGCAGACTGTAAATAACCTAGTATCAAACTGATGTACTTTTATGATGATAACAGGGTACTATGACAGATGTCAGCACTAATGTGTTCACAATAAAGCTCCTTCTATGGTACCAACAAAGGAAGGCCAGCCAGAAGTTCATATTAAGGTCTGGAAGAGTGCAGCAATAGGTGTTCCTAGAAAATAATTATTAGTTTCAAGTGTGGTGATATAACAGTAGTCAGCATAAGCAGCACTGGTAGTATGTTACGTTACTCTTCTTAAGCTTTGCTCTACTGAATAGCTTGGAATAAAAGAATCATTATCTTGATTAGAGAACAAGCTATTCATTTTATGTGTAAATGAGAAACTGAAAGTTACTCACTGTTGTAGCTTTTTGGTAGTGTTCCTTATTCTAATTGCGTCTTGTACCCTGGGATATGAATGTTACACTTTTCTTAGCAGTGGTATTAATTCTGTTTACACATTGTGCTTTGTTAGAAGAGATAGTGATCTTTTGTCCTCTTTCAAAGTGGCAGTTGCACTTGAAAGAAGATATTTCTGACTTACTGGAAACTTGTTAATATTTCTTGTATGCTGCATCCATTCTTAAGAGGTTTTGTCACTTCTAGTGCTGAAAAAATGAATTCAGAATTATACATGGCTTTTTTTCAAATTTAAAATTTGCCTGAATCATGACACAGAAGGAAATAAAATATTTGGGTGGAATTTATTAATCACAGGC
>NW_010333587.1:7311-114519 GCF_000700745.2 Antrostomus carolinensis
AACAAAAAAAGTTCATAGCTGTATGAGATCATGACTTACTTCCAGTTGCTTCTCCCTGCCCAGTCTTTTAAAACATTTAAACTTAATTATAGCTTTACATCAGTCATTAAACAATTAATTCTTTCAACAGGTGGTCAGTCTAGGGGGAAATTGGATATTGATATAGAGGAGATAGCTTTCTTTTCCTTCAGTGATGCTTGAGAACCTGTCTTACATTTTTGAGAACCTCTCCATATGGCCTACGCTTACTCTGTCAGCAAGAAATAAGCTTGAGGCTGAAAGTAGGTATGGACTTAGTTCAGTACAAAATGATTAATGCAGTTCATCCAGTGAACTAGATTGTCCACTGATAGACCTAGTCAATGACTGCACAGAATTTTTCAGCAAGCAATGTTATGAGAAAAATCTCCAAAATACCAATGGTAATGTCATCTGACCGAGTCTTCCAAATTTAGAGACTTTGCACACACAACTCTCTTGAAAAATTCAGTGAAAGTTAGTCAACTTAAGCAGTTGCATTGATTTGAGAAGATACCAGTTAAGCACACTCATTGTTTTCTGCAGGCCACAACAAATGGTAACTAAATTTAGTGTTCTAACTGTGGCATAATATGTAAACATCTGCTTTGTGTTGGGTTGTATTAGTGCAGTGGTCTTGTCTTCAAGTTAACCAGATGGTACTAATGTCTTGGTAGATAAGACTAGTTTGTATTCTGCGAACAACATGGGGTCCATAGAAAGCTAACCAGTGATCAAGAGAGGTTTCTAAAAGTGTGTTCTGGTACTTCATGTCAGATGTGCACCTTTTGCATGGTAATCACTATAAAAAATAGCTAGAACTGCAGAGCCACCCATGTAGCATTTCTTGACCACGGGTACTTGCAGGGATAGTGGTCTCTTAGGGCTGTTGGGTTATGTGCTTAAATAACCTTGTATGAACTGCTTGGTTTCATTTCATATGGAACTAGCCTTCCATATTTGTTCTATGCAGATCTCACTAGAAACTCTGGCTGATTTGAGACAACAAGTGAGATGAGTTGGAAGACTACAAGGAGACTTCCACAGAATTGGTAGAATCCTATATGCAAGGAGAATGCAGGGAAAGCCCTTATGAGCAAGTGATGAGGAAGACATTGCAAAATATCCATAAAATGGAATTGTAAATGTGCCCACCATGAACAAGGTTCGATTGGAACATCTTGATGTTACCTTGGCAAAACAAGGCTTGTAGAGCTTATGAAATGGTTTGACTTGATCTGTTTTTTGAATTCAGCAGAACCAGGAGAACAGTTTCTAAACAGTTTTATTCCTTTAGAAGCTAGATTTGTATTGATAAACAGTTAATATTCTAGATTTTTGTAAACAGTTCTGCTAGATATGCTCATCACTGATATATCATAAATAATCTTCATCCTTGAGGCATACTTCATTGATTAAGAAGTAAATAACTATTTAATGTTGAAAGCACTTAACAGGCTAGATTTTTCTTACTTCCATCTACTAATAGTCTTCATGAATAGTCGTAATTTACAGCTAATTTGAAGTCTTCTGTTGTAAATTAAGATTTTTTTCAAAAAATCACCAAATTTGTTGTCTTACTTGCTACTAACACACCAAAGAATACCTCCTAACATTTTGAATATTTATTTATCAAATTTAAGCATAGTATTTTAGAATATTTAGAAAAAAATATTTAGACTGCACATCAAGATTCCTAGTGATGAAGAACGGAGCATATTGCTAGTTAAGAGTACTGTTGCTGTTCTTGCAATGTATTTGTGGTGTTATACCTCTGTAAGTTGTCTTATTTCTTCATGTGTAATGGCTGCCCCATCAGTTATCATACTAGAACCGAAATTTCAGTTGGTTACCAAGACCAGCTTCTTTGCTCTGCCTTCGTTCTTTGCTTTGTCCTTTACCACTGCACCCTGCTTGCAAGTTTGTAAGTTCATGACTTTTCATTTAGCTCTGTAGAAGCCAGTATAGTTTCTGTTGCCTCTCTATTTCCTGTATCAGCAATGATTCCATACTGAGTCAGGATCAACACAGTAGTGTTAATTCAAGAGTAAGTCTCTACAGCAGTTCCAGCAGAAGTCCCGTTGTTGGTTGGCAAGTTATAATTTGCAGTCTTACTGCCTGACTCGTAGAACAAGGTCTGAATCTTAACCTTCTCAATTTGTTGGTTTTGCTTTAAGATCTTTGGGGAGAGAAATCTCAAGCGAAGCATAAGCAAGAAGCTGTCCTGCAGCTGTCACTGACTCAAAATTATTGTCTTGTGATTTCAGGGACTAAATTACATGTCGTGTTAGCCTGTGATGCTGAAATTAAAGTAGTGGTTGTACTTTCATACACCAATCATTCTGGTTTTGGAAATGATGAAATTCCAAGATATAGATGTGTTTTTGAAAGGATTAATTGAAAATTCAGTTAATGTCAAAATGATGAAGTACTGAACAGCTGGTGCAATGTTTAAATAAGTTGCTGGACAGTTATAAAACATTGTCATTCATGTTCTTTATACCAGATTACTCTGTCAACTTCTAAATTAAGGTGACACAAGGTAAATAATAGCAATCTAGAAATGACTAAATATCCAAAATGGCCTGTGTGAGTTTCAAAAGTTGCCTAATGCATAATATTAGACTCTGTTGCAAAAGCTGCTGTCGCCCATAGGAAAATTTTAGTAGCATTCCAGATCAGACTGAACTGATTTTTTTCATTTCAACCTATTCTGCTATTCAGAGGCTTGCCTTGGTAAAGTTACAAAAGTATATGTTGTGGACTGTAGCTTCCTCTGTGGATAGTCTCTGTAGCACCATGGTTCATCTAAAATGTAAAACCTCAGCATTTCATTAGACCAAGTGTGACTTTAATTTGTATAATCCAATCTAGATATTTTGCTTATGTCTTTCGAAGTTTAATAGCCACCCCAGCACCATCAATTTGGGTGTACTTGGTTTTCATGATCTGATGAACAACGTCATCTGAATAGGCTCCATCTGTAGAACACTATTCCAACTCCATTAAAACCCTGTTTATGCTATACACAAATAAATAAAATGGAAACTGACTATGTTTTCCTGAGATGACAGAGAACATAAGAATTGTTCTGAAAGGAGTATAAACCACCCATTAACTGTCAGGCTCTAGTTTTATAGTATCTAGTGTTGATGCTTGCTGAAGTTTGTCTGCTAGATGCACTTAGCAACCTAAAAAGGCCCATGCTATGTCTTTGGAATCCAGGCAGTTTTATCATAGCAAGGTGACATGTATCTTATCCTGCTTAGAATCTGATAACAGCCCATGGCATGGTGTACATACGTGACATTCTTTTAGTAATGCACAGAGAATCTGATCAGCCCATCCTTCCTGGGCTACCAACATGACCATGTGTCTCACATCTAACTGGTGTCTTTTTATTCACTGTCTTGCTCCCTAAAAGCTCTGGGTTCTTCCAGCAACTGTGGAAAGAAACTCCAGGCATTGCTCTGTCTAATCCAAGAGTACTGGAAGATTTAAATAATAATTAGAGAAGCATTGCATGTGAAAGACTTAAATGTTTTTCAATTGCCTATGTGTTCTATGGGGGAGGCATTGCATCCTCTGAGGAAAAAAAAAATTGAGCATCTAGACCCAGATTCACATAACTTCCTTCCAAGGCCAAAGGATCAGTTTCTCCCTGTGAAGGTGGATTTAACTACACAGTGACAACATCTAGCAGTTCATCGGTGTAGCACACCATACTCAAAACACTATCAGTAACTTCAAAGCAATCAGTTTGGGTAGCTGGTAGCCAGGGTTAAGCGTAGTAGCTTGATTCCTTTTGTGATCTAGACATTGTAGGCTTTGTCTCCCTTGGGCTTTGTCAGTGTACGGCTGAAAAGGGTCAGTTACGGATGGGTAGTAGTGCTTTGTTATTCTGTTCAGATCACAAGAGTGTTGGCCTCTCCTTCTCTTCCCATACAGAGCAGTTAGAAATGGCAAGTTACTAGCAAGAAGCAAGTTAGAGAAGTCTTAAGAACTGTGAAAACTGATGATTTGGGATCCCATTAAATCCCTTTCTCTATTCCATCAGTATCAGGATGGATAGGATTCAACCTTGTGCATCTTTATTTCAGGACAGAGTCAGGGGTTTTGGGAAATGAAAATAAAAATCAGTATTTGTGAATTTAATATTAATGAATCAGTATCAGTGGGTTTCCCTTCCCACACCCAAGTGGGTCACCTTGCCAACAGATGTTAATATTCTTGATTGCTTAGGCAATTATATGGCTAAAAAGCAGAATTTTCTTTGCTACTTCCTATTTATTCTTGTGTTTTCCCATTCTCTAGACATTTCATGTTTTACAGTACTTGCTCTACTAAAATTCAAGGTCAGTAGATCTTGCTATATACTGTAGTCTCCTGAGAAGGGAATGTTTTGTTTATGGCTCATAACAATTTGAAATAACACACTTGGACAAATGAGAATTTAGTGCTTTGGTATAAAGAGGTTTTCCCCTGCATGGACCTTTTTGAAGGCTTGAGATGGAGTTTTAGAGTTCTTTCCAAAGAGAAGCACTGTGTTCTTCATTTATTTATTTAGACTGTGTCAACACCAGGCATTGCTCTATATCGTGTTAAGCAGAAAGGGGCTGCAGGTGCTACCAAGCCTGCCTGAGTTGTGTTTTCTCACTTGGTAGATAGTAAAATCAAATCTGACTGAGATGGACATTACCTTCTAATCTTTCCCCTTGGTTTTTACTCAATGCCTTAAGAACTGCTGTTACAACAGTGATCCACAGGCTACCACTAGTCTGCAGTAGTAAATTAAAGATTTGCAGACTAATTTAAATAATGCATCTACTCAACAAGCATTTTGTTTACAGAAGTGTGATGTCGCTTGCATCTACTATTATGGAATGCTTTTTGCAGAAATTGGGTTAGATTTGTTACAAGTTCAGCCTGACTGTGGAGCTTTGATCTAAGGAGTTAGGAACCAGTTAATTATCAAATGTCTAATATTTATGCAAATAATGGGGCATGTCTGGCTCTGGCATTTTTCAGTATATCAAACACCAGGTATAGACTATCTGGTCTAGAAATAATTCTTGATAATATTAAATAATGGTGATGGTCTAGTCGCAAACTTTTATGAAGACTGGGGAAAAAAAGAACCCAGCATTTCAGGGGTTTTTGTGTTGTTTGCTTATTTTCTTAGTCTATCAAAGAACTGCTTCTTTCATCTGTCTGTCTTCTAGTATATTTATGTAATTTCTTCTTTGTCTTTCCTGCCTCACAGTAGCTGTGTTTTACTTAGCATCGTTAGCTTGCTTGACTTGGGGTTTTTTTTTTTATATCTTCCTGAACTATTTGCTTGTACTAGTAGTGCCTTTTTTCCACTTTAAACATCTGAAATATATCTTTAGTGTGAAGTTAGCTGTGCTGTTGAATCTTTTTTCTATACTGAGAAAGACACTACCTTGCCTTAGTTATCTTCTCTTGGTTGCTCAGTTCTGCCCCTCGTTAATCAGTTACTTTTGGAAGGGGTTACACTGGTTGCATAACCCTTTCCATTGCCTGTTGTGGAAATACGACAGCTCTCTTTCCACAGTTCACCCAGGAGCCACTCGAATTTCTACAGCATCACAGGCTGAGGGATGCTGTTTGGTTGCACAAAGTTGCCACTGGGCTTGCTCATTCAGCCTCATTGAAACTGTCTCCAAAGGCCAAACAGGCTTTCTGTCATCTTGGTTCACATGTTACTGGGTTGAAGAGTGGACCTCAGCAAGTAAAGGTTTTGAATGGCTGAATACATCTTACTACATATTTAATGTATTTTCTTGGAAGCTTCCTGTAGTGTTTGGATGCTTGTTTTCAAAGGGTTGAGGTCAGACCCCATAATCTCTTAAGACTTTGAATCTACTGTCAGTATATGCTTCTGACCATAAATAGCATTTTTGTAGGCAAATGCTTAAGGGTTTTTTGAGGTATTCTTCAGGTTTCTGTTGTCTCCACATTACCCAAAATACTAATGATCCACATCTGTCTTGCCTGAATAATTTTGTGTTAAAGCCACATGAATATTACACTGCTATTGTGTATGTTCAGACCTCTGTTAAAGCGGTAAACTCTTTAGCCACAGTCCCTTGCTTCGGATCCATTCATAGTGTGTATCTTTAGCTTTGGAAGGAAGCTCTGAGCATGCATCTTCCCCTCTGTTTATCTAGCTAATAATAAGCTGCCAGGATACTTGAACAGCTTCATGGCTGGCATCCAGCCCTTCACCCAGGAAAGGATTTTGCCATAGCTTTCACCGTAGAGAATTCATATTTAGAATAAATGTAACACTATACCTGAACACTCCTAGTTCATTCGGGATGGAAGCTGACTTTTCTTTTCCTCTGTGACTAATTCATGATTAAAAAGGTTAAAACAGACCTTAGGAGGTTCTTGGCCACACTGCTTTACAAATGCTCACATCTACTTAAATGCATCAATACAAACCCCTTTTTTCACCTATCAGATGGTGAAAAGGTAATTAATAGCTGCCAACACACTTCCCTCTCACACTATATTGTATGCTCAATTGCATGTAGATTCTTCATATATTGCAACCTGTGAACTTTTGACAACTATACTGCATACAGGTATGTAAATGACTACTAGGTTTGAAACCAAACTAGCCACAACAGTGCTAAAACAATGTTAGGCTAACAAATGGGATTGACTTAACATCTACCTCAGGCAGCAAAGTAATATGACATAATATTATGACATAATGTTATGGCATAATATTATGACAGTAAAATACAGAATATTCAAATTACTGAACGTAATATGCTGCGTAAGTGCTGACGGACTCTGAGCTCCATTGAAAAAGGAGGGAAATCTGCAGCTCTTTCCAAAATGGAGCTCAGAACACCAATTTCTTACTGAGGCTCCTTCAGCAGGTTCAGATGAACTGGAGCTCTGGTCTTTTAGGTTAGCTCTCCATGTGGCAATCAGTCATCTTAATGGCACGCTACAGCTACCTGAAACAAGACGGTGACTGTAGTAGTAAATGTGAGTGCATCACATGGTGTAAAGGAGTGAAAATAGAAGGCAATCAAGGTGAGAAGATACCTTTCCTTACTTTAAGAAGGATCTATTTTGCCTAATCTGAAATGCAGTCTGCCTTGCAATACAACCTTCCTGACCTTCCCCAAACATCTTGGGTCTGGAACGGGTATCTGTTGCCCAAGTAGGATTCTTCTCCTACTCTAACACCTCAGTCCTTCGTCTCAAGTTCCAGGCTCGCTGCTGTTGTGTGCTGCGCACCCAGCTCCCCGCTGGCTTCCTGGTGGTCCAAGGGTTATCACAGGTTAGATGATTTTGATCTTCCTGAAAGACAGTGAGTGACAGCCAGTTTTGCTCGATGCAGTTTGATAGTCTGGTTGTGCCAACCATGACATGTCTGACTCTTGCCTTGTCAATTCCTTTCTTGTTGTTCTACTTCCAAAAGAAATAAATATCTTCATAATGAGTTGCAATAAGGAAGTAGGTGGGGAAAACTGGACACTAAATTAAAAACGAGGAAACAAATTTTTTGTCATCATTTACTTTCTAACAGTATGTGATAAACTAAAAAGGATCCAATTAAGACAAATCATGTTTCACTAGTACTTTTTCATATTTTCCTTTTCTTCTTCATCTCATGAGGATATTTACTGTGGGGTTTTAATGTATTGTTACAAGACAGAATGGCTATGAATGGATGAATAGGGCTAAAGATTACAGATAACACAGCGTGGGGGTAAAATAATACTGTCCAGTAAAACAAATCTCGAACTTAGTAGTGAAAGAGTTGGTTTAGTGTTCCTTGGGCTGTGTACATCTTTGTGTAATAGAGAAAACGGCCTTATTTAAAGCATGAAGGATGAAAACAGAGTAAGACTGGACAGATCTTTCCTTTTAGGCTGTTAGTAACTAAATTTGGGCATGATGAGGTAGAAATGGGTAATATACTAATATCTTAGAGAATTTGAGAGTGCTAGGAGTGTTCACAGCTTGAACTGGAATAGCAAGAGTTGCCATACCTGTAGCTGTAATGGTGATATTTGAAAAATAACTTCATCAAAATAGTAGCATTTTGTAAAGATTGCTATGGTAAAGGTACACCTATTTAAAATGTGAGAACTTCACCAGTTATCAATTAATGTATCTAAACTGCTAAGGAGGAAGGACAGAAGGTCACTTTATTTTCCACAAAAGCTTACCAGATTTCTGCCTTTCTGAAGAAGTTTGCTGTGGACTAAAACATGGCCTCATCCTCCCATAAAATGTATTTGAGCTTCAATAAAATGAAAATAGAGTGTTAGCTGACTTTAGTGCTACTGAAATGTGACAGGTATGCAATCTAGTATGTGGATGTTAATGTTTATAAAACTTCTATTTCAAGAAAAAAACTCCTTTTCAGATTGTATTACATCATTGATATTTCTGTTGTAGCTTTTCTGTAAACATCATTTAAAGCAGCATTTCATTGTAACATTTGCCTCATTTCTGCTGCTGCTTTCTGCTTTATCATTTGAATTATTAGATTCTTGCAATACAATAACTTAAATCTAGATGAATATAAAAAAATCTTTCATGAAACTGTGAGCCACTCTGAAAGTCTGTCTACAGCTTTTTCTGTCGTTGCCTTCATCTTCCCAGTGTAATGGGGTTACTGCTAAAGGACTGAAGAGTTTAAAAGGAATTTAATTGCTGTGTAATAAGCCTTATCCTTCGGTGAGGTACCTCATTGAAGCTAGACAGTGAGTGTTTTGTGACAGAAGGAAAAGCTGAGGGGGATGGGAGGAGGAGGAAGCTACAAAATGACCACGGCTGGCCTCTTTGCATTCCTGTAAGGCTTGCTTTTTTAAAATTGGAAGCTGCTTTTATAGATGCTCCTCCAAACAGGTTTGTTTTTTTCCATACTGTCCCATTTAGACTTTGGAATGCATGTACGAAAGGGCAGGCCCCCAAAGTGACTTTCCAATCTGTTTTTGCAATTCCAGCCAAGTTCCCTTTAATGTATGGAGCAGGCGAAGTTGAGCCGACTCTTATAATATCACAGAACTCGGGCGCAGCTGCTGCTTTAAGTGGCACTGTGTGATAATACAACAGCTCTGCTATTTACTGGGACTCAAGTGCCTGGACTGGCACACAGAGACGTTATATGAAATCCGAAAGCATGAGGATAAAGGAGATTTCTTTGCGGCAAGATCCTGATCTAAGAAAGGAGTTGGCATTGCTAGCTCGAGGATGTGATTTTGTTCTACCTTCTAGATTCAAGAAGAGACTGAAAGCTTTTCAGCAGGTCCAGGTTCGTATTTCTGTTCTTACACAATTGAGTTATTGTTGTCAGTTGTACCTTCACAACCATGCAAACTGCAGGAAATAATGGAAGTTCTTCCTAAACTAGCAGGATTTTTATAGTCTGTTCCATATATGATTATTTCTTCTGTGTTTTAGGAGGCTCTGCAGGTAGTTTTCTGCAAACAAAACATGAGGAGAGTTTACTGAAGCACGTAGCATAGATAAAGTAGGATGTTGCACAGAGGTATATGCAGTGGAAAGTTGGTGCGCTTAATGCTATTAGACTTTTAAAGACTGTTTTCCTTAATCGGCCTGATCATAATCTTCATGCACTTCACCAGGGATTTTAATTTACCTTTTACTGAAAGGGAGCATATAAAATACACTGAAATAGGCTGTGAATTTACTAACTCAAAGATAATGTGTTAAAAGGTGCTTTCATACTTACATACGATGATCCCGAATTGCTTTAGATTATGTTTATTTTGTACTTTGTATTTGGATGAGATCAGTTGTTGCCGCACTGTTCACACATGTGCCTCCGCTGTTTTGCAGCAGTGAGTTAAATCCACCATTTTAAAGTCAGCACGTACTTGAGAATAGAAGCATTTGAAATGTATAATTAGTAGGAAAACTACTGATAGAGTAAATGTTCAAAGAGATTATCTTTGGAGGGGGGGGAAGGTTTACAACTGTTTTATTGGAGAAATTGGAAGTTGATATTTCCCCAAACACACTTAATTTGAAGGCTTTTGATGGTATGTGAAAGCATTCACTTTGTCCTTACCTCACCCTCACTTCTAATTCAGGTACTAAAGGTGTGTCAGTGATGGTATGTGTGATTTTTTTTTCTTAACCCTTTTTTAATTAAGGAAAGTTTAGCAGTTGAATAAAAAATACATTATCTTAGGATTTCTGGCTTTTAAAATAATTCTAAATATAGCCTGCTACTTAATTTTGAGTTCAGTGCACTAGTGTCCCTTTCAGGTGACCTTCAAGAGAGGGCTGTAGAGACCTATGACCCTAAAAATGTGTTAGCCTTCTGTCTTCTCTATTGTTATTATTTCAGATTTGTTTCAGCTGAGCTATTTAAGCAATGTTTATTCCTTTGCACAGAGCACAATGCAAGTGCTGACCCTGCTGTTTTATGTCATTCAGCATAAACTCATGAATGAAAAGATTTTATGACTTGAAACCTTTGTGCTGAACTGGAGACAGAGAAGAAAACCTATTGACTAGAGACAGGAGGAAAATAAAATGCTATGTTAATAGTCTAAAACTAGCAGTACATGATAGTTTCACTAACCAGGACATAGTATCAGTTAATATTTAGGCACCTCAGAGCATCAGGCAAATTTAGACTAGTCGTAGCATCCTGTTGTAAACAAACACACTATTACCTTGTGTGGTGCCCCTTAACTTGATCTGTCTTTCCCTGAATGATAGTTGGATCACTTGAACTCTTCCAGGTTTGTTTTTTTTTTTTCCTCTTTGAGCTAGAAAACATCTCAATGTAGTATGGTAATGTGTATCTACAAGCAGCTGAGTACTTTAGAAAACAGCTTCTCTAATCTGTAGGGTTTCTTCTGTTTCAGCATGCTGCTGGCTATAAACTTACAATGCAGACAGTGAACAAATATTTTTCAATTTTAACCAGACTTGCACTTCTTAGGTAAATGGCAACTGTAGAATAATGTATGTTAAACTAAGTATTATATTAGCGACAAAATTCGGTATAAAAAACTAAAATCTGATGTCTGTCTGTGCTCAATTTGATATAAAATGTTTATCCAAGGTTCCCTTTTTAAATGGTAATTCACTTCAACTTCATGATTTTAAGGAGACCTTTCTGAAAATACCTTAAAGAGAAAAAAAAAAAAAAGAGTGCTGATAACTGTTGGTATAGAAGATGGACATTCTTTACCTGGCACTTCATGTTAATTTCAGGTTGTCCTTGTGGGTTAGGTGCGTTTCACAGAACAGCTATTCATCATCTACATAATCACTGAAGAAATTTCATGTTGAAATTAGACTGCTTAGAGCTTCTGTAGAATAACTTGAAAAAATTTCTCGTTTTGGTTGCTAAGCTTCATTGCCACTGGAGTTTACAACGGCCTATACCACTGTAATACTGTCTTTTAGACAGAACAGTTCATGAATATACTGTAAAATAGAATGCTAAAATCAAGAAAGCATGGAAACCAATCTGTCTATACTTTTATTACACTCATAATTTTTCATATCCATGCAGTTTCTATAACTTGTTAAACAAATGGCAGATTCTCCTTAAGAGGTTTAGTGCTATTAAAGCTGGCCTCTTAAAATAAAAAATGAATAATGATTGCAGATGGTGAGATAACATGTGGCTCAACATCTGCTCTGAGGTGGGTTGGAATGACTGGGTCTTCAACAAGTCCTAGGAATGCTGAGGCAGTGGCTTTTTACATACAGCCATGTAAGTCATCTGTGTAGGTAATCCCCTGTGTTTTGGAAGGAGTGGTCACTGGAGTGTAGCAAATCAAGTTTCATTAAAAACTCTAAATATTTAGACAACCAGCAGTGAGGTGAGTGGCTCTGGAAAGTGGTGGAACAGGCTGTTTCTCAGAGGTTGCTTTTATTAATGAAAACTGATAAAATTGAGCAGAACAGGGATTTCTGGAAAGATCAGTTTCTCAAAAGGAAGATAAAACAATACAAAACTGTGAAATAGTCTCTTACTTTGGGGAACTGAATTTTTGAATAGATAACTCTGCACAAAGCTCAGTAGAACTTCAGTCTATCTTCTGACGACGGTTGTAAGAAAGACCTTTCTTAGGTAATTTAACACCTACAGAATATAGTGAACTGGAAATGCAGCATTTCAAGAGGCATCATGTCTGTCTTGCTTTTCAATTTTTCTGAAGCTTTGGAGGGAGAAGAAACTATCTCCATGTCAAATGCACTGGCAACTCAAAAGATGTGAACCGAAAGGCTTATTACCCGCTGATAGCTGAGCCAACAGCTGGTGACATCCCTACCTGTCAGAGCTGGAATATAAGCAGCATCATTGCCCAGGCTATGCGAGGAGAACGTGTCTGAAGTTGGAAACAAAACGATACCAGAATAGAATACATCTGTGTACAGTGACACGCCTACACCCATGTAATTTAGTGTTAGCTAAACTAGGAAAATAGGTAATTTTTGCTACTTAGAGACCACACCATGTTGTGAAATGGTTGAGTTCTGACTTGAAAACTAGACTTTCTTAAAGTCAAGTAAATTTGTGCTGAATGTGATCATTTAAACAAAATTTTAAAAAGTTGGCCTAAATCCTGAATTAATGCTCTGAATGTCAGTGCCAGAACTAAGTGCTGATTTATTTTCTGATACTTTAACTGCATCATACCTTTATCTGCTGTTACTACTTGATGATTCCTGCAGTTGTATGTGTTACACCTCAGTGTGGAAATGGAGAACTACTAGTTCCATGACCACCTGTTAGTGATACTAAATGCTGCTTGCGCCTGCTATTTATGTCAGCTGTATGAGAACTATTTCTTCGACTTGGGCAGTGCCTCACAAGATTGGCTTTCCTTTCTGAGTGAAGTATGCTTAGACCATCCCAATATCCATTTCTACATCATAGTTTTACATCAGGCACAAAAATGCTTTTTTAAAGAACAAAACCCAAGTGTTTGCTGGGGCGGGGGGGAGGCAGGGAAGGAATAGAAATTTCATTCTGATTGTAGCTAATTGTTAACTTGATACTAGTTTGCCAATACAATGCCAGTTTTCTGGAGCAGATGCCATAACTTGTGATAGAATGAAAATGCATAAGCTGCCTGCTGAGACTGGCTAGTTAAGATGAGAGGTTTTCCATAACAGTTCCTTGATAATGAATTCCCAGGTCTTAAGCTTCTTAAAGGAAACTGGTAGTTTTTTACCACTTCTGCAATGGAGACTCCTGGTTCAGACTTAAAATATATTCACTGCCCTGTGGTAGCAGCTTCTTTACCTGCTCATGGCTGGTAATAAATTTATGCAACTGTGTACTGTTTCAGTAGAAAAGCCAGTATATTTCAAGTTTGTTACAGCTTACTTTACTTGCATGTATGATTTAAGAGTCTAGATGTCAGTTCTGTCTGCAGCTAAGTTTTTTGACCCAATAATTCAGACATGGAAGAGTTCTGATTCCCCCTCCCCCCTTGGAATAAAAGTTTCACTAGCCTTTTCTGCATTTTAACATACTTCCCATACTTTTATAATCACTAATGCTTCTAATAGTAGATGTTCTATGACTGTTGACAGTAGCACTTTGTATGCTAGAAAACCTGAAAGTTAGGCACATCTTCCTACAAAACATGCTTCAACTTTTACAGGATCAGAAGGATATGAGATTGTTTTCACAATTGTTCAAATCAGAATTTGTTGGGGCATTGCCAGACAAGAAGCTGACAGAATACTTGCTACAACTGTTGACTCTGCAGCTCAGTAATAAGGCTGAGTTCTTTGATATTTTTCTTGAGTGGATTTTTCGTAAGCTCAATTGCATTGAATGATTGAAACTTACTTTGCTTTAAACATGGAAGTATGAGAAGCTATTGAAGCATTTAAGAATTAAGTGGATGTCTGTCTTAACCCTGTTTGTTACTTTTGATGTTCAGCTGGTGGCCTGTCCTGACAAGGGCTGTTTTCCATAGACAAATGTTAGAATTGCCTCAGGTAACTGACTGTCAGTTTTTCCCCATTAAAGTGATGTTTAAGCAGTCATGACTCTTTGCAGGTAGTGAGTCCCAGTATGGTCCATTGTGTGCAATCAAAATGATTATGTACTAGCAGGATCTTACCAGCTTGTCTCCTGAAAACAGTTGGGGCAACAGAATATACAGGTGAAGAACAGGAATACTGATTTAACCTACCAGCAGAGTATTTTCCAGGAAAGCTGCAACTATTTGACAAACTAGGTATATTAGTCACTGGGAGACTTGATTTGACATAATTCATAAAATGGAGGCTGTTAGTCATTGGCTATGAGCTGTTGTCAAATATTTTTGCACTGCTTCTGTTTTAACAGAAAATGTAGAAGTTGCCTTTCACAGGATAGTTTTTTCTGAAGAATTTTACTTTTTTCCATTTTATAATATGTACCTCTTTCCTTTTATGAATTAGCAGGGCTGGCAGAAGAGGCAAAAAGTGTTTTCACTGTTCAGTCACAGCAAACTGCTAGAGGACCCTATTTCTAAAGCCTTAAAGTTTTGTCAGCAAATAAAGCAAGTTACTGATGGACACGCATGTAATACGCAAAGGTCTCTTGTGCTCATGGCTTTGTGGGGGAGATAACTACCTTTTCCTTTTTCCATTCCACCCTCACCCCAAGGCATCTCTGAATAAATCATAAAACTGGAACTTTTTGATACTGAAGCTCTATGTAACTTTACAAAAAAACCCAAACATATGCAGCCATGTTTGGAGGTGTTTCTACAGCACTAGTGTATTTGCAATGGTATCATCCGGTTCCCAGCAGGACTGCATGATTTGTCTAGCTCCTTAATATCAGACTGCAAATCAGGAGAATCCTGGTATTTCAAAAAATCAGAATTGTATAACTCAGGTAAGAGATGTGTTAGTGCAGCATATGTATTACTGAAAGCGAGGAGAGTGGCAAGTGCGTGCTATAATGGTTAGGTATCATGCAGAAAAGTGATGCTGATGTATTTCAGATGGAGAGTCCAGTCTTCACTGAACTAGTGGAAATCAGGTTTTGACCATTTGAAAGTTTCCCTGTGTTTGCTTGTTTCTTGCACACTACTTTCATGTGTGTGCATGTGATATGACTTGTCTGGGGTGACTGTTCACACATGCTTTTAGTTGAATGTGTTTTTCAATGTGCAAGACACTGTGTATAGAATGTATTTCATAGTTTTGCTTGGAAACTTTTCCTGGATGCTACTACGTGCTATCTCCTTCTACATGGTAATTAAGGCACTATCCCAAATAGGTTTTTGTAGGTGGTCTAAAGTTTGCATTCTTTGCTAAAATACTGAAGCAGAGTAAAACACATAATTCCATTCAGTGGCTTTCTCTTGAGGCTCATTTTGGCTGTTTAAATGTGGCTTGGTTAAATTAAAGGGGAAAAGAGTTACTGATAGTTGTGCCACTATCAAAAGGTTTTGAAAGAATTCTTTAACCTGTAGTAAGACTTTTAAGACTATCCAGTGAGGCACTTCTTCCCCTAGCTATCATGCAGTTAAGAGTAACTAGCAGAACTACTTCTTACTCTGCCATCTTGAGACTTAAGGGGAAAAAATTTGTTTCAGGTAGCAAACAACTAACAATCTTTTTAACCTCAAAAATCAGAGGTTACCGTACAAACAGTATTTCAGTGATAAAATAGACTGTAATTCTAGCTTGTTAATAAGCTGAATTTTCTAACATTAAATTGCAAAATGAATGTAGATTCCTATCCCAGCCATTTGGTAGTCAGGGATGCTCTTGAAGGATTGATGTTTTGCTGTTGAAATTGATATTTGCTCTCAACATGGACCACATTACTAGTGAGTTACTGTACTACGGGTACAGTAGAACGTGATACTGGGTGATTAAAAGTATTGAAACCACACAAATCAACTAACTCAGCACTGGTGAGGCTGCACCTTGAGCGCTGTGTTCAGTTTTGGGCCCCTCACTACAAGAAAGACATTGAGGTGCTGGAACGTGTCCAAAGGAGGGCAGTGAAGCTGGTGAAGGGTATAGAGCACAAGTCTTATGAGGAGCAGCTGAGGGAACTGGGGTTGTTTAGTCCGGAGAAAAGGAGGAGGCTAAGAGGAGACCTTATCACTCTCTACAGCTGCCTGAAAGGAGGTTGTAGCAAGATGAGTGTTGGTCTCTTCTCCCAAGTAATAAGCAATAGAACGAGAGGAAACAGTCTCCAGTTGTGCCAGGGGAGGTTTAGACTGGATATTAGGAAAAATTTCTTCACCAAAAGGGTTGTCAAGGATTGGAACAGGCTGCCCAGGGAAGTGGTGGAGTCTCTATCCCTGGAAGTATTTAGAAGACATGTAGATGTGGTGCTGAGGGACATGGCTTGGGGGGAGAGCAGCTGGAAAGCTGGCTGGCAGAAGGGATTTGGGGGTGTTGGTTGACAGCTGGCTGAACATGAGCCAGCAGTGTGCCCAGGTGGCCAAGAAGGCCAGCAGCATCCTGGCCTGTATCAGAAACAGCGTGGTCAGCAGGACCAGGGAAGTTATTCTTACCCTGTACTTGACATTGGTGAGGCTGCACCTTGAGACCTTTACCCAAGTAACTAGTGATAGGACAAGAGGAAATGGCCTCAAGTTGTGCCAAGGGAGGGTCAGGTTGGATATGAGGAAAAATTTATTCATTGAAAGGGTCATCAGATGCTGTAATGGACTGCCCAGGGAAATGATTGAGTTGCTGTCCCTGGAGGTATTTAAAAGACGGGTAGATGAGGTGCTCAGAGATATGGTTTAGTAGTGGACAGGTATGGTTGGACTTGATCTCAAAGGTCTTTTCCAACCAAACGTTTCTATGATTCTGTGGTTTAATGGTGGACTTGGCAGTGTTAGGTGTGTGGTTGGACTTAATCTTAAAGGTCTTTTTCAACCTAAATGACTCTGTGATTCTGAGCTTTCTATTTGTAGTTTGGCTGCCAAAGCAGGAAGGAATTTGCTTGACTTGGGTTGTCAGTGGGCAGAAGAGGGAACAGATCAGTTCGCCATTTGCTTTATCTCAACTTATGGGAACATTATCTGCACTATGAACTTCTGAACATGATGAACTTGACATACAGTTAACCCAAATACACAACAGGTTATCCATCCTTAGGGCTTTTTTTATATGCTTATAACAAGTTAGAAATTGAATATATTTTTAGGCCATGGAACTCTAGTTCTAACTCTTACTCCTCTGTTTACTTGTGCAAGTTGTAGTGCAAGTCTAGGGTCTTCTTTAGACTTCATTTTTACTGTTATAATATGAATGAGGATCCTGGACTGCTCACTGTTTTAAACCTCGCTGAAGCTCTCTTGATTTGCTCATGGAATTGCTACTTGCTGGACCACTTCAATCCCAAAAACTCAAGGCACTTTAAATCTACCATTATGGGAAAGAGCAGCGTATGGCTCAGTCTGTAAAGTCAGTTTAGCATTGAGGATTGTCGTTTGCATTGAATCACAGGACCAAATGACCATAGATTTTTGTACAGGAATAGGCTTGAGAGTAAACTGCCAGGAATATGTGTAAATGAGATGAGAATGAGAGCAGGCAGTCTGTGTGAAACAGGAGCGCACAACCTGGCATGCAGGCGGGAGACTCCCAACATATTTGGTCGGAATCTGAAGGTGAACACCAAATTGCTCACTGGAACACAGACGGCGTTGGGAGGGTTGCTGAGCTCTGCTCCCTCGTGTTAATTCAGGTGACCATTATCTATAAAATCAGAAACAGCTAACAGCAAAAGTAAGTTAGTCTGAAACTACGTCAGGGTTAAAGTTAATAGATGTTTATCTCTTACTGTGGAAAGGAAAGAGGAGCATGTATGATAAAATTAGTCTCTATGGCACATCCAGAAACAGCTGCCAGACAGTGACTGAAGGAGAGCAAACTGAAGTCCAGGATAGGAAGAAGCAACTGGGACTAAAACATTTGTTGCCAGAGGAAAGAGTATTGCATATATACCCCAACACCTGTTTTTAGCATAGGTTCATTCTCTGTAGGTGTCTCTCTGAGCTTGATATTTCATGTACGTCTTATCTTCCTGACTAAGTTAGGCAAGATTAACCATAATCTTAGCATAGATTTAAGCTTAATTTAAGTTTATTTCAAACAATACTGCCATAGTATTCCTCTAATCTTCCTATGTTAGCAACAGAACCATGTTACTTCTAAGTGGAATCAACTGTGTGAGATTGGATTAGGACAAATAGTTTCTTTTAACTGTCTTGGTAACCTGAGGCGATTCACCGTGCTGCCGCGCTGCCACCAGTACTGACGCTCTGTGCTCAGGAGTGGGGGAAGATGCAGGCGTACGCTGGTGTAGCTTGCCTTATGCTGTGATGTGAAACATCATTATTAAGATTTCAGATTAAATTACTGTTTTCAAGATATTTTCAGGGCAATAGCTAGATTTTAGAGAACACTAGCTCAAGGGTGGGGGGACACAAAAACCACCAAATTTTGAAAGCTTTCAGTTGTCAAAGGATCATTTTTCATAGAGTTAAAAATACAGTTAAGCATACCAAACTGAATGGGAAGTGGTACAGTCGGTGGAGTGTTGCAGTAATAAATCTCTCTTTAGTTTGGCTAGAAAGAGGCTAGTGAAGAGCACAAGAGAGCAAGGAAAAAACATCACTTTTTAAACTTAGATAATTGGAAATCTGAACGTCTACCACAAGGTCAAGGGAGCTTATGTTACAGAAGAGATGTTTCTCTGGGCTTGTCCTGAGAGAGGTTCTGGTAGTAAGCTTACTATACCTATCCTGAAGCAGACTTTTGAAGGCACTTCAGCATGCTGAAATATTTGAGATGCTGGAACAGATTTTTTATAAATTAATGTTTTCTACTTTCAAATGAGACTAAACTCTATTCTAGACAATAGTAGCATAAATCTACTTGGTGTTTTCAAGATTTAAATTCCATAAAACTACTGATCATGTCACTTGCTGTTGTAGAGGGAAATGTTGAGTTTCACTGTGCAATCACATAGATAGTAAGTTAAAGAAGAAATATTCCTGTGACTTGATTGGTCAGACTTAGACACATGGCTATAAAAACAGAGATGGGCAGGTTCCTTTTAAGTCTGCTTACTGATAACATTTTCTTACATTCACAATTACCATTTAACTTTGACAGACTGTAGGACACCTTGTATTCTGTAGGAGCTTACTGAATTTAATGAGAGACTTTTCATTTGGGGGAAAAAAAAAAAGTGTAACATAAGCTTAGAATTTTCAAATTCACATGCTAAACAGCATTTGGGTCCCATCACTACCACCCTGTTGCCCTTTGGGTCTCTGTGTTGACTTCCATTTTCTATTGTATATCAGGCAACTTGGTGCAGCATCTGCTTTTGCAGTTGGGTGGTTTATAAGCATTGTACGTGGGTGGTTGCAAGGATGTGAGGATTTAAAAGGCTGAATTGCATACCTTTGCAGAAAATCCTCTTAGCTTATTATGTGCTTTGTTTTACCTAGGTAACATTAGCATGAAGTGTAATATATAAGAATAGAAGACCCAGTCTATTGAAGAATGAGCATTGCACACTTGAAATGTATTGCAACATTCCTTTTTTTTTTTTTTTTTTTTTAAATTCCCTAGTTAAGAATACTAAGGATTTGAACCAAACTCTTACCTATTTGATAGGTAAAAATCTCTTGATAGTATTTTAAGTACTTAATGCCATTTTTTGTTTGGGATTGTGGTGTAACACTTCTTAGTAAAACCTTAATGTAAAGTTGTGTGTAAATGTGAGGTAGAATTTTTTTGGGTGGTCCTATTGTCTTGACCCTGTTGTATGTATTCCATTGACTTTTTTCTAATATAGACATCCTTATGGAAATTCATGTCAAATAATACAGTAAGAGCTGAATTCTAAATCTGTAAATATGTTTTAAATGTTTTTTCTCAGAAAGACAGGCATAACAAATGTTGATTTATGTCAGATACTAGAAAGCATCAGTGTTTCTGAATGAAGTTCTCTTTCTGAAGTCATGTCAAAATAATGCAAATAGCAAATCAGTTCAATGAGCTTGTGTCTTAGTCAGATGTCTAAAAAATATTACATTCATAAACGTATTTACATTTTTTCCTTTTCCAGCAAGTCCTTTTTAAGTGAGGCTTCACTCACTTGCATTTGAGTCCATATATTCAACCCATTTGTGGGGTTCAGCACTTCTGGGTGGTAGTCCATATGTGCCAATGTAGATTGAGACTTGACTGAGTATACAGTCTTGTAATATCTGGGAACAGGCACCCCCTTGCTTCCCCCCCCCCTCCCTTTTCCTTCAGAAATGCATCCTGTGGTTGAATGACTCCATTGTAGCATCAACTCATTCTTTCAGTTGACAGAGAGGGAAAAGGACACCTCATTTTAAAATCCCCACTGCCTTAATTTTTGCTTAGAACCAAGTGTCATGCTGTAACTTGCCAAGTGCAGCTGATCTGTTGGAAGATATAATGTGACTATCTAGCAAGAAGACTGAACTTCTCTCTTTGATTGAGGTGTATCCATGATCTCTGGTATTTACTAATATATTACTATATTGTAATTATAATAATAGCTTTATACCATTATTATAAACAACTGCTGGAAAACAGTTGGAAAAGGATCTGGAGGGTTGCAAAATAAAATGGGAAGTTTGCCCTTTGAACAGTGACTCCATTGGGATGTAAACTTCCACTTCCTCCTTTCTAAAAGTCAAGGCAAATAAGCGTTGGAGAGCTGTGGACAGTCCTTATGGTTGCATATGTCAGGATTGAAAGCTAGTTATGTATTAAAGGTTTTCTTGAATTCTCTTATGGACAAATCTTGCCTAAGTTTGTTTACATTATTACAAACAAGGAATTTTCAGTCCTGACACTGCAGCACACATCTGCTTGCATGAGTTATTTACAAGCTTATACAGATGTTGTCCTTAACTTCAAGCATGTTATTTTTTTGTGCTGTTTCTTGGCAAGTTACAGTGAAAATCTTCACTTACCAGACCAGTGTCTTTTGTCAGTTTAGCTTACTGGTACCAGTATTAAAGGTTTTAACTTAAAGCCATAAGAAAATGTAGATCACTTTCTCAATGTGAAATTGACTACTGGAATGGAATAGTTGTGTAAAAACAGTAACAGACTCTTGCTGCAGATTTTCAATTCAAAGTTTTGGTGTTAGCAGACTTAGAGCAGTTCTTGTTAATGAAGAAACTCCCTGGTTAAGGTTATAATTAATTTTAGATTAGCTTAATCTCACAAAATTAGTGCATTTTAATTGCTCTAAAATAACAGAACTGACTCTCTTCATCAGCTATACAATGTGTGCATCTACAGAAGGAACTAGCTCCAATTACAGAAAGTAGTGAAGCTTTCAGGGCCCTTTTAGTACCATACATTCCTTCATTAGAGCATATACAGCCGAGCAGCCTCAGTTGAACAAGGAGCCTTTCAGTTGTCAGATGAGATTCAGGCTTAGAGGAGAAACCCTGGCCCTTCCTGGGAAGGTGAGAGAGACAAGATGTAATACTAACTTTGTAGCGCATTAGTTGGAGCTGATGGCTTTGGACAACCTGTTTCTTTCTTTGGTACAGGCTCTTATCCCTGTGTTGACTGACGTTAACAGTACAATTCAGTTGTCCAACTGCAAGTTGCTGGTGGCATTTAAGAAGCATTAGTGTTCTCAGAACATGCGTGTGGCAGATGCAAGTGAGAGCTGTGCTCCGAGCTGGCTGCTAGATACCGTGTGGAGTATTCAAGGACGTTTTGGGTTGTGCCCTAGATGGTATTCTCACTAGATGCCTACGTGTAGGCACCAAATAAATCTATCGGAAATGATTGTGAAGCGATCGTACACTTTCTAATGCAAATAAAGCATTTGTACAGTTTCTTCTTTCACTAACTTTGAGAAACCAGCATGGTTCAGGCAACATAGACATCTTTCAGTATAGGGAGAGTTATTTTGCCTTGCAGTGGGAAGTTTATATTCTATACTTGGTTTTAGAGTTGAATAAATACACTGTCTTACAGATTAAATATTATATATTTTGACATTAAGCATGCTGAAGTGCTTAAACATAACATTTTTATCTTGGAAAAATCACCTATATGTCTATCTTCAGTTCTGAATCTGTTGCTTAAGTTCTTCTTCATAATCATAGTCTGGAACATGTTTACAACAGAGAGAAAGGTTAAAAATAAATAACTTTTAAAAATAACACCCAAGAAAGTTGCACATACTAGGACAGAACTTACTACAAATCCTGAACTGAGATCTCCACGTGCATTTAAGAACAGATTTTAACCTGGTTAACCTGGATTAATGAAAATAATTTATTGTGTACTCTAAGGTATCTGAAGTAAATTAGTAGTTTCTGAAAAAAATAAAAGGTTTATGATGACCAAATTGGTCTGTTGATAGCCTTTCTTCTTCTCTTGGGACCTTTTCCAATGTAATCTTCCCCCTGCCCCTATTTTTCCTTTTATTTCTTTTTTTAATTTTTTTTTAGTCAGAGGCTCTAAATTTTCCGAGCTGTGGATTTTAAAAGTGTCTTGTCTGTCTATAGTAGATTTTCTCAAAATACTGACACCTCACATTACCTGAAACACTGAGGGGACGTTAGTAGTCTGTAACTGACACCCTTTTCTCAGATGAGGCTCCCCTCGTCGGGCATCTCTGAGGAACTGGAACACCTGCCAATTCGGTGGCAACATGAGTGACTCGCATGGGACTGGCTGTCCAGGCAGATCTTGTAAATGGGGAAAAGGGGAAGGACAATAAAATAACGTTGCTGTTTGGAACAAATATGGGAGTTTGATTTTGTTAAGTAAGAGACTGTTTGATTGTCAGCACTCAGAAGCGTGCTAGCTGTCTGACTGTGTGGTACCATCCAAGGAATAGGTCTTTAGCCTGGTTTTGTGTAGGGTAACTGCTAAGGCTCTACTAAAGTGATGATTCTGGGTTTCAGAAATGAAACAAAGTGCTAATCCAATTATAGACTTTATTTGTAGTGCTGGTAGTAATGTTACGTAGAGAATGAAATGTTTCTTTCTTTATTCTTCCTAAAAGTTTGGAAGTCTATGGTTGGAAGGGATTTTTGATACCCTGTGGCACTTTTGTTCTGAGCTGATGTCTGATTAGATGGATGCTAAATTAATGAAGAGGTATCAGAAGTTGTAATTTACAGGATTCTTAGAAAATGAGACATTGACTCTAGATATCACAGATTCAAGGTAACTTTTTCCTCTATGAAATAAAATTTGTAGTTCAGTTGAGGTAGTTCTGCAGTTGTGAACAGGAATGCTGGCTCAAATGCAGAGGAGGGGAAAGAAAGGTTAATTCAGGTTAATTAGCATGTGTAGCATTCCAGTGAAACCTCCTGGGTTGGAGCCCTGCAAATTAAAATTTGCTGTCCATAAGCACCTAGTTCTCCTACTGACTTAAGGAAAGATTTAGATTGTGGTAGGGAAGCTGGGTATCTTTACAAACATTTTGACAAAGATAATAAGGAGTGAAATGAGGATTGAAGGGGTTTTTGAGGGTTTTCTGGGTTTGGGATTGGTTGGGGATTTTTTTCCCTGGATTCTGGTTGGAAATGAGATATGGAATTCAGGATCTTGAACATACTTAACACTAGGATGAGCCAGCTTATAGTGTTAACCATTGTTTTTACATTTGAACAGTGGCCTTAGGGTGAAAGACTTCATGTTTATGTTCAGTTGCTAACTTTGAGTTGCCACATGACTGTTGTTTCTTTGCTTATCTTTTTCTCTACCTTATTGAACTTTCTTTTGGAAACTAAGTACCAGGTAAAATCTTGTTTGCTGAAGCTAACAGCATTTAAATAAATAATTTTTCTTGTTACTGGTCATCTATTTTTTTTTTTTTAGTAGTACAGTATATGATAAAATCTTGAGAAACAGATTTCTAAGCTCTCATGCCATAATTGTGTATCATTTACCCAAAAAATCCCTCTGCAGGAAGTATTTACTACCTGACAAGTACTTTTTAGGATTAAAAAAAAAGAAAAGAAAAAAACCAAACCATCTTCACTGTAACTAAATTAAACAGGTTGGTGTCTTTTAACAAAGTTATGCTTATTTCAAAAGTTTGAAGCTGTAAAACTAGAAGTATTTCAAAAGTGAATTCTTTCATGACCTGTCTGTCTTTTGAAACTGATAATATAACTTGAATTATTTCAGATGTCTCCAAGAAGCTGTCTAGTGTATTAATCTTGAAACTTGATATGTTGAAGACTGAAGTTGGTTTTATTAAATTATTAACATCCTTAGACATCTTTCTAAATGACAGTTTTTGGAAATAGTCATTAATTTTTCCAATGTGCTCTCATTCTTAAATAGCTTATTCAGCCTATCATCAGGAATCTTTTTGAAGATGTATTGTAACATATAATACCAAGAGATTCAAGTCATCTGAGGATGACTGTTATACGTGATTTCATTGCATCTCACTGTCAAATGTGTATTTACCTATTTAGGTTCAGACAAAGAAGGAAGAAACTTTGCCACCATCACTTAGTCAAAACATTCCAACTTTCTATTTTCCTCGAGGATGTCCTAAGGAAAAAGTGAATATAGATGCTGTCATTGCCAAAATTGAGAGAACTTTCTCTGAGTTTCCAAATGAGAGGGCAACGTTAGAAGACATGGGGAAGGTTGCAAAGGTGAGAACTTGCTGACTGTCTGCTTTTGGTACTGTACAGCTACGGAAAGGAAACGTGAGTTCTGTGTGCTTTGCTTTCTTACATTATGTGTTCTCATCTCCTACAAGGTAGTACCAGTGAGGCACCGTATTCACCATTGTTGGTAGCACAGTTATGTGTGGAAATCTTTGCGTTAAATATGTCTGAAATAGGCCTACATTTTGCTAACAAAAAGAAACAAACATTAAAACAAAACTTGAACTACATCTTTAGTTTAGTTGCATAAACAACCAAATACTGAAGGGCACATTGTATGTTCTGCATTCTGTATTAACCAACAGACTTAAGCACTGTTAATATGCATTTCGTTTTCAAGTGTCCACACTGTTTTTTTCTCATTCAGCAGCGTCATGAACCTCTGCTGTAAAGACATTGAAAGACAGAATGGTTTGGTAGCTTGAGATTATAGCCCTCTAGTTGCTACTAAAGAGCTAATTTAGAGTTACAGCAGAGTGACAAAATACTGAGCTTAGAAAGCAGCAAATATTTTTTAACTTTTGTGTAACAGACAGTTAGCTAGTTTAACTTCCATTGTGTTGTATTGAATCAATGCTTGAAATATCAGTGCAAGTCATAGTCCTGGTAATGAATCTCAGGTTCTGATCCCTGTTCCTGTCACTTTGCATTTGAAATCCAGGGTCTAGGAAACAGAAACAAAGACTTTTCACAAGAGCAGGATATGGGGTTCAGAAAATCCTTGTTTGCCTCACCAGAAGTGTTTCATTGCTAGGCTGAACGATGGGATTCCTGCCTTCCACAGCACCTTTCCCTGTAGAAGTGAGGAGAGGTGGAAGAGACCCTTCCCTCTCAGCAAAAAAGATGGAAGGGTCCAGTGACCTAGAATTCAGTGATGAAAGGCTCCCTCCTGAAGCGTAGAGAGAAGCCTTTCAGTGTGAGGACAGTATTCATCAAACTCACTTTTTCTTATTTATTTAAAGTACTGGTTAAACTATTGTGTGAGAAGTAACTGTCCTTCTGCTCCAGTGACTTTATACATCTTGCACTATTTACACTGTTATTTGAGATCCACATGAGATTCTCAGAGGTGCCAGCAAGACTGACTACTCCAAGTCATAGTCAGCTTTGGGTGGGAGAATGGTACTTAGCTGTTATGCCTGAAGAAGCCTGGAGCAGACACAGAAGCAGCGCTGTAGGTATATGGGAGCATTGAAGTTGTAAAGGTGTAACTGCTGGGTATCCTGAAGCAAGGTAGGTTGCCCAAGGAAGTTGTGGATGCCCCTTCTTTGGGAAGAAATCATTTTATGATTCTATGATAAGGTACTGCTGCTCAGGGCAGGTTGGCCATCTACTTAAAATTGGATAGAAGATATGCATGTATATACAAGGATGCAGATGAGTTGAGCAATCTTCTGAGACACAAATGTAAACTTGCTCCAGTTTGAAAGCTGTGTAACTGTTTGTACTGTCTTGAGCGCAGCTTAAAGATATCCAGCCCCTTAGCAGAGCATATTAGCATGGACTCTATTCAGCAGCTTGGAGTGTGGACAGAGTAGACATGCGACTGCATTCATCTGTTAGGAATGCTGCAAGTTGCCCTATGTTTTGCTTTCCACCTTTGGATTTCAGCCTAAAGCAGTTGCTTAAAATTAATTATTTTGGAAGGTGCAGTTGGTTTCAGAAAAGGTTTTCAAAAAAAAATTGTGCCTTAATATTTTCTTCTTAACACTTGTAAAGTTTAACACTTGAAAGATTTTTAAATGAGGGAGTAACCCTCAGATAAGCAATCAATGAACTGACTTGATGTATACTTTAATTCTAGGCTTGTGAATGCCCACTTTACTGGAAAGGTCCTTTGTTTTATTGTGCTGGAGGTGAACGAACAGGATATGTGTCAGTTCATAAATTTGTTGCAATGTGGCGGAAGTAAGTAGATTACTTTTTTAGAAGTACTGCATTTTTAATTGAAATGTGATATTTTAAGCTCTGAATGAGATCCAATCTGTAAAGGGGAATAAAAACACTTTCCCATAATCAACCATTGACAGCAAACTTGTAACTGGGAAAATGTAAGTAAATCATCACTGTAAAGTTAACAAATCTTTATTTATGTTGTTTATAGATTTTTAAAGTGTTTGGTAAATGACTGGCTGCTTGTGGGAAAAGTGAAAACCATGGTCCTAACTTGTAGATGCCAGTTGTGAACAAAATACTTTTTCTTCTTTCTAGTTCTCCTTTCAGTTCTAACTCAAATGTCCTTTCATGTAATCAATAACATGGAGTAGCCACCTCCTTTAATGTAAATGTATGAGACAGCACTGCTTTGATAAATTCACTTGGAGTGTACTTTGACATTTGTAATTAGCTTTTGAATTAAATGTTGCTCTTGCTCTAGGATGCCTGTACAAGGTAGCATGAGCAATTTTCTGTGTAGAGTATTAAATGGAAATATTTACATTTCAGAATACTTCAGACCTGCTATGATGATGCTGCAAAGTTTGTTCATCTTCTAATGAACCCTGGATGCAACTACTTGGTGCAAGAAGACTTCATTCCTTTTTTACAAGTAAATTGCAGCTGAAACTAGTTCTGGAAACACAACAAAATCATGAGCTGGCAAAACCCTGAGCAGGCAAAACACCCTGGTGTTTTTAGTTTGTTTATTTTTTTTAGCTAAGCATACTTTTTCATGGTGTTCATTAAAGTTGATTGATAATATTTAGTGTAATTCACTTTGTATGGTCCACTGAGATGCTAGTGAGTGACTTATTTTACGGTTAATCATTTTATATGAGGCAAGGTCTTTTTTAAGAGCTACAGGAAGATACATGGATTTAAAATTGCTTGCAGGAATAGCATGTGCATCAGAGAATCCTTACCGTTTAGAAAAGCAGTTGAAGTTATTTAAATCAAGGAGTCCCTTTTTTCGCAGGCAAAGGAAAAGTGGTGTATGAATTCAAGACCTAATACAGTTTTTCTCAAAGAGCAGCAAACAACAGTTTTACTAATGAATGAATAAAACCAAAATTGGCTTTTACTGAATCAGTCATCCACAGAATTACAAGCTGCAGTGGTCATCAGTTCAAAATCTTCATCCCATCTGAAATACAGGAAAGCTTTTGTTTATATGGCTGCTTTAAAAGATAATTTTATTTTTAAAAAGCCAGCAGTGTTATTTACATGAAACACGTTACAAATGAAGTTATTAATGATTGTGGTAGTTAATCTGTACTGTTGGTTAAGGAAGCAGATGTGCTGATCTATGTTAATTGTTTTATATAGTCGCTAATTAATACTATTTGGGATATTGTTATTCCTTTTCTGTAGGATGTGGTGAATAGTCATCCTGGTCTATCATTTTTAAAAGAAGCATCTGAATTTCATTCTCGGTACATTACCACAGTAAGTTATTTTTATTTGGAAAAGGTATTTTTTGTTAATGAAGTAGGAAAATGAAAATTATTAAGATTAGTCAATATGTATAAGTATCTTTGTCCCTTGAAAAAAACTGAGTATGCTGTCAGTCTTAATTTCTATGTAACTAGAAGTCTTGTGAATAAAGATTCAATTTCTTAAGCATCGTAGTTTTTCATAACATTTATAAAAAATTGCCGAACTTAATACTAACAAGAGAAACACTGAATTGTAATAGTGTAGGATAAGTTAATGAACATTAAATGAAGAGCAGACTGTTATCTTCGGCACTTGATTGTGGCTATAGACTGTACTTATTAGAATCTTGACCTTACTCTGGGTTTAATTAAATGGAATTTTGAATGAAAGGTCTATATTAATGTGATTATGTTCAGTATGAAGTAAAATAACTGTAATATTGAAGCTGCTTGCCACTTTGCTCTCTGGGCATTTTTCTTTCTAAGCAGGTTTTATACATGAAAAGTTCAATTTCTCTCCTCCTAGGGCTATGTGACTGAAGTGTTCTTTCTGTACCCAAGGGAAAAATCAGTGACATTAAGTTTTCTCAACTGTAGACTAGACAGCCAATTCCACTGAAGTCTCAAAAGATTAAAATTCTTCAAAATGACATTCAGTTCACTTTCTTTGTGCATGTGAAAAATAGCTTAATGAATATTCTCCAAGAAAAAACACGCAAAGTTGATCATCTTTTATCCAGCTTGTAGTTTGACCCAGACCAAAACTGTGGAAGTTTTTTCTGAAAGCGTTTGGTTTTGGTTCCTCGTGTCCTTCTTACAGGACTGCCAGCCTATCAAATACGTCTGACTGCATTAGGTTTTGCTTCTTGTTATGATTGCATGAGCTCCCAGAACTTTCTTGTCAGATATGACTGAAGGAAATATTCTGCCTGTGAGCAGTTTTCTTTCTTAATGGATTCTGGGTTGTATCAAAGCCTGCTCTGCTTGAAATTGTGGAAGCTTGCTGCCTGTCCTGAAGGACCGTAGGAAAGAACGGGGCTTGCCGTTTCCAGTTACTGTTCTTTGGAGGAAAAGCTTATTTAAGTAGGCCTGAGTCTAGCAATATCAAATATATTAGTGCTGGCAGTACTTTACTAACAAAATTTAGTATGGTCTTCAACAGAAATCTGTGTTTAATCAAAAATCCCAAAAGTAAATTAGTATTGTTGTGAATATTGCAAGATTATTTGGAATACTACTCTGCAGATCAAGAAATAGCAGGACTATCTGCCTTTTCTTGTCCTGTTTTAGAATGGAATAACTGTTGCTCAGTTAAGTCTTCTAAATTTCTGTCCTGCAAGTTCTTAGTAATAATTATAGATTATTTTTCTCTAAAATGAAGGGATTTCATACCTGTGTTCAAAGTAGCTTTACCTTGGTACATGAAGCTTCATCTGAAGGATTTTGTAAGCATTGTAGTTGAAGATTTAATGTCTGTTCATGCTAACTTCCAGTTACAAGTTAAATGATCCATTTTTGTGCTGTTTGTATATAAATATGTGTATATATGAGTATGCATACAAACATTACATACATTACACACATCTTTTTAGTGAAGCAGGTATCTTGTAAGTGTTGTTCAATCATGAAAGCAATCAGTTCTGTCTGCTAGGGTATAGATTGGTTGGTGTGTCAGCCTAGTGGTAAGGCTAGGTACATATGTTCAAGATAAAGCTGAAATATATTTAAAAAGTTTGCCCAGACAAGTGAGATACTACATTTAATCTGCAAGTATGTTATGTATATGTCTGAACTATGAATTATTGAAATTGTAATCTCTGTATTGCACCATTTCCTCTCCCTTCTGACAAACCACTGTGCAGCACAGTAAAGAAGGCAATTCTCTGACAATTTGCTTATGCTCTGCTTCAATTCACTTTAGAAAATAGTTTGTCTGTTCCCAGTTGTCTTTAGCAAGCATTCAGTTTTCTTTTTATTTTTAGACCAGTTAAATGTGTAACAGATGAGATAATGACATGCAGATGGATTAAGCTGCAAAGCTAAGGCAAAACCTTTTCAGAAAAAAATTGCTTTGTAGTATAAGCCAAAAATGGGCCTTTCCTAAACTCACAATTAGAATTGAGCTAATTAAGTTTCAGAAGTAGGTTAGTCTCTTCTCCTTTCTGGATTTATTGAACCGGCTGTTCTTGCTCAAAGTAAGAGCTGCAGAGCTTGCTGCATGCTACAGTTTATGCTTGATTTTAAAACTTTATGAATAAATTACTCTTCTACTTGTAATTTAGAAATGATTGGTTTGTTTAAACTATTGATTTACTGCAATTAAAGTCTGAAATGATAAAAACTTAAATAATAAAGTCTTTACTTTGGGAGAGGTTTTATTTGGGGGGAAAAAGATTCCTAAAGGGGTGGTTCTTTTAGCTAGTAACTGCTGTGTTGCAAATGAAATGCTACTCAAGCAATATTTGGTCTTGTTAATTAGCAGGTGTAATCAATCTCCAGTTAAGCAGTTATAGTTTGTAATATGTTTAGATTTCTTGTCTGCTTTTATTAGTGGTGAATGACTGACTTGAAATGTGTATCTGGTTGACTTAAGTCAAACTAATTGAGGTGAATACTATGTTTGTAAGCTAAAATGAAGCAAATTATGCTGAATGGATGAGTGTACCAAAGTAATATACATGTAAAACTGATCTAAACAAAAGTGTCGGATACTTAGCTGAACAGATGTTTTTTTTCTGGTTCATCAGTCATGGCACAAGAACTAGTAAACTTTCTTGCATAGATTTTTTTTTCTTCAGTTAGAAAACATTTATGTACTTCTTTAAATACTGTAACAGTTTGGGTTTTTTTCAAGTAACTTTAAATAGAGTAAAATTAAATGGGGAAAAACATATTCTCTCTGCACCTGCAGGAAGTATTTCTGTCAAATGTTGATTTGCTGTATTTGCAGACTTCAGAAGTAGCAACACCCCCGTGTACTCTGATGCTTAAACAGTCCCAATTCTATTTCTGTAACTTCATTTATGAAGTAAAATATTCTTATAGTAAGTATAGGCCTTTAAATCTGAAGTAATGAGATATATTAATAGGTTTATTAGATGATATCCTGTAGATCTGGAAGACTAAGGGGTAGTGAAATTGCCAATAGACTATTCTGGATAGCATACAAGTATTCCACAACTTTACTGTGCGAGATATGGGTTCTGCAGCATTGAAGTCTCATCAAGATGAGTTTAGATATAGATTTAGAAATGGTTTGGTAATATGACATAAGAGAAGCATTAACCTACTAAGTAATGAGAAGAATAGAAATAGGGCAGATGTGAGTTCTGTAATGCAGCTGAGCTAAGACTTATCTTTGACAAATGTTTGGGAGGGCATTTAGTTAGCATACCTAAGATCACCTTTCCATTTTCTGTTTCTTGCAGGTTATACAGAGAATATTTTATACAGTAAATAGATCCTGGTCTGGGAAAATAACTTGTAATGAGCTCAGGAAAAGCAACTTTTTGCAGGTACATATTATCTAAAATTTTGCAAGACAGATGTTTCTACAGGTTTAAGAACTGCACTAACTAAATGCTTAAGGGAGTAACAGCAGTTTCCAAAAACTGGTGAAGGCTCAATTGTATTAATGCTCATACACTAGAGTATGTTTGAATGTCATCTTTTATTTAAAGCTGTATAAATGCATATGCGATTAGCAGATCATCTGGCTGATCTCCTCATTCTTCTACGAACACATTAGTTTTCTACCTTGTGTGTTCAGTCTTTGCTGTCTTGCTGCATGGTGTTGGTGTGCACTCTCTGAAGATAAAAATCGTTTCACTGAAATAGCATTAGATATTAACTTAGTTATGAGAGCTCAGATCATTCAGCAAATGTGTTACAAATTCTTTAATGTGTTCTATTTATCCTTCTGGTAATAGAATGTGGCATTATTGGAAGAGGAAGCTGATATTAACCAGCTGACAGAGTACTTCTCGTATGAACATTTTTATGTTATCTATTGCAAATTTTGGGAGCTGGATACAGACCATGACCTCTATATTGATCGGAAGGATTTAGCTCGACATAATGATCATGGTATGACAAATAAAGCACCTTTGTTTACATGTATTAAATGACCTGTAAACTTTCAGCCGAGGAAGTGGTTAACTGCCAAGGCCAGGCTTCATGCATCTGTTACTATAGCTGACCCTGCTGACTAGTGAAATAAAGCAGGACAAGTCATCTGTGACGCTGCTTTGTGTCTAGCAATACCAACTTTGACGAAGATTCTGAATCTGAATTCTGATCTTGGCAAAGAAGTAGATGAGGACATAAATCTGTAAGTGTGTAGGTGTGATCTGAAAAAGTCATTTAAGTCTTGACCTATTATAAATGGCTCCATTTGGTGATTTTGAGCTGTTATCTTGGAAACAATCCATTTTACTGGTACTATTAAAGTAACATGGTTCTTATCACAAGGTATGGAAAGAGTAGAAAAAATGCAAACATACATTCAGGTACTTTGATTATTTTAAAGTTTTGCTGACTTAGATGCAGTACATCTTGTTTTAATACTATTTAGCAGCTTTACATTTTCTGCATTCACAATATGCAATGACTGATTCTGTAGTCTTGCATACTCGTACTTATTTTAAATATTTTTGTAGCTTGTGAAGATCTGTTGGGTTTTTTTGGATGCTTTGTGTTCATTGCCATCTTAAAAGTATTCCCTTCAGAACTGGAAAACTTGCATGAACACAAAGATTATGGAATATTATCCCACATTAAAAAGAATAAGCACAATTCTAATTTATTGCTTCCTTGTTCACTGAAGTCTGACTACACTTTAGGAAACTGAGGAAGGAAAGCTGCTTTCATTTGAGAGGTTGCTCTACTGAGTTAGTACACTATAGAAAGGAAGCAGGGCTGATACCATGCCACTTGCAATATAGTTTTGCATCCTTTAAACCATGGAATATTGGTTAGAACTTAACAGCTGCTGCTTAATGAGAACTAAACTAAATAAGAACATAAAATGGATATGATAACCCAACTTTGGTCTTAAGCCTCTATTTTTTGCATGTCAAAGTGAGATAATCTGGTTTCATAAATCCCTTCCTTTTGTACTGTCACTGCTCTAAAATTAAGCTAGATCAAACACTTAATGTAGTAGGGAAAATTAAAGTATGTAGGTCTTGTTGAGAAAGTTGAACAACTTCAGTGTTTCAAAAATATGTAAGAAGTGCCTTTATCTGAAACAAATTGACTATCCTGTAGTTCTGGGATAAATATAGAGCGGGGACTAGTGTCCTTACTAGAATAATGTAGTGATAAGTACATAAAACGGATGAACTGTTCAAATGGTTAACCAGCTGCTTTAATTATCAATATTTCTACAATGCTGAAAAAATATTTCAGAGCTAGAATAATGAGAAGTAATTCTTCAGTGAGAACAGTATCATGTGCTGCTTTGATTACCATCCACAGATTCTTCAGGATAAATTGAATATACTTTACAGAGGTAGTGCTCAGTTAAGACATGTCTCTAAAATCCCTGAAATGGTTTCAAATTTAGAAGCGTGGATCAGAACCATGTCAGAAATAGACCCATGTTAGAATCAGTTAGGTATGCTCGTTATGTGTTAATGTGCCAATTCTGTTTTGTCTCTTTGCCAAAACCAAGGCCATATAAACTGCAGTGGCACTTGAAAACATGATTTACTTGTCAAAGAACTGGTAAAAGCTATCTTATTAATCAGCCAATTTTACTACTTTTATTGCGGTACTATTTCTGCATCAAGCCTGAATCCAAAGCTGGTTAGTTCTAGCTTTGCTTTGAAGACTTTGTATTAAGTGATCTTTTCCAAGAGAACTCAAAGGGATTAATAAGCACTACACTTGATCTTTCTCACAGATGTGTATATATGAAATGTTTCCAATAAACTCTTCAACTATAGACAGTACAAAGCAAAAATAACTTGTATGTAGTTGACACTATTTTAAACCTTTTTTCGCAGCAATATCAAATAGGATGATAGAGAGGATCTTCTCAGGAGCAGTAACAAGGTATTTATTTTACATGCTGAACTAAATCCAGTTCAATATTTATATATTTGCTTGTTAAATTAAGTGTGACATTCCCAGAAAAAACACCTTGCCCTTGAAATGGAACGGTGAATTTCAAGATGTAGTATTACAGTTTAAACTCGAGTAGTACTGGAGTGCTCTTGGAACCTTTGGCTCAGTCCTAGCTCTTTACTCTCCTTTCTTTACCCAAATGAACACTCACCATTGGATATTGTATGGTTTAGCAGGGATGGGAATGGGGAAGGGAAGAAATGTTGGCATTGTTTTTGTGTCCCTCAAACCTGTAAAATTTTTGAAGGCAATTGGGCTTTTCAGTACTACTTGTAAAATCAATGCTTTTTGCATCAACAAATTTACAAAAATGACTCATATTTTGCTAGATATCTTGAGGATAAAACACCAAAAAAGGATTTTAGGAATGAAATTTAATATGTCTAAGAGCTGCCTTCCTGTCTTTTTCCTAGAAAGATTGACTATATGTCTTCAGAAAGTGTTTGGGTGTTGTGTTCTGTAGTGTAATAGTAGAAACAGACAACTACATTCTTGCCACAAACACTTACTTCCTGAATGGCTTTATTTTATTTGTATCTTCCTATTTCCGTTGCAATGCTTTTAGCTAGTGAAGTTCTCTACAGCTTAAAGTTCTCATCACGTTTACCAGAAATTAAAAAAAAAAGCATGTGTGTTTATATATATAATATATTTAAAATTAATTGACATATCTCTTCTGTTAACAATTAAGCAGCAGTATTGCTGCCCAGGAAGGAAAGCTGTAAGTCCTTCTGGACAGAGTGCTACCTTCTTCCAGCTGCTACCTTCCTCTTTAAATACCCATTGCAGTAGAAACAGCAGAGCACACAAACTCCTTATCCTGAATGATCAGTAGTCTGTGGCAAGTCACCTTAGGAGCACTGCATCTTTTAGGAGATAAATAAACATTTAATAGCACCAAGGAAAATAATCTTTAACTTCGATTAGTAAAAGCTAGGTGTTTTAAAAGAAATTTTATCTCTTTTTTCTCATTGGATTTCAAGGGGTAGGAAAGCACAAAAAGATGGAAAAATTAGCTATGCTGATTTTGTCTGGTTTTTGATATCTGAAGAGGACAAGAAGACACCAACTAGGTAAGAATGAATTTATGTTTTAACAGAAAAAAAGACTGACCTTCTTGGTTCTCCAGTGTTTAAATAGGGACCACTGTTGCTCAGCTGGAACTCTGATGGAAGAAGCTAAAGGATAAAAACATGAGTGGAAGACTGTCCCAGTTCGTTGCATCATTCTTATTTATCAGTGTCTCCTGTTGCTGCCGTAAAAGTCTATTTCAATGACTTTTAAGAGGCTAATTAAATGTTACTGTTCCGTATGCTGTATGTGGCCTACTTAGAGACAGGGTCATGGACAAAGGAACTTGCATTGTTTCATGATGCCAGTGACTTTAGGAAACTATACAGCTAGCATTAGCTGTAGGATATTGACAAGAAACCTGTTGCTTGATGTGTCACTGGCTTGCTCAATATGAAAAAAAAAAAAAAAGACCTTGGGTTTTGATGCATAATTCAATTTTTTCATTTGCTCCCTTGAGTTTTTATGTAAAGCCACATTTTTTTAGTCATCTCCTCCCTCCCCCACCCACAACTAGCAAGTGTGTTTTCCAATGCAGTAATGTATGGTATGGCAAATACCAGAAGCTCTTACCACAGTAGGTGTTGTTTAATTACTTCCTATGGCATTGGGAAATGTAGTCTTAAGTCTAGTTTTGCATCTGTAAGTAGCGTAACCTTTAAAACGGGCAATATAAATTCTTAAAATTCTGTAATAAGTTTGTGTAAACAGTTCTTTGCTATTAATTACTGAATTTCAGCATTGAATACTGGTTTCGCTGCATGGATCTTGATGGGGATGGCGCTTTGTCTATGTATGAATTGGAGTATTTTTATGAAGAACAGTGCCAAAAATTAGATAACATGGCAATAGAACCTTTGCCATTTGAAGACTGTTTATGCCAGATGCTGGATCTTGTGAAGCCACAATATGAAGGTAATAAAGTCCTTTTCCATTTCTAACTTTTGTTTCTCTGGATTAGGAGTTAGTACACCTTTGAGAGCACTCAGTTGGTCATACAAATAATATGCCTTTAGGTTGTCAGTTCTATAAAGTCTGTTAGAGCTTAATTAATCAAATGGTCTTCCACTGGCAGGCAAGCATTCATTTTCATACTAAAATGTAATATGCTGCTTTAAAATTCCTTGTAGGGTTTTATTTTGGGCTTTGTAGCAATGTTTAGTCTTAAATGGAATCCTGTCACTATATGGCTGAGGTGATGCTCTCTGTAAATCTGTTCTGTTCACTTGCCTCTTACCTGTTGAGTACTCATTTAATTTTGATTTCTTCAGAGGGAACAGTTTCTAACCAGTGTTTGTCCCTGCAGATCAGTAATGACTTATCTTAGGTGAGAAGCGTAAGCTGTCCTTAGGAAATCCATGTCAAGGGGCTTAAAAATAGCTGAATACTCAACTGTTCTTAGTTTTTGGTTATTTTCTACATTGATTTGAACTTCATAAACCTACATTCTACCCTCCTGCATTTGGCATATATGATCTTTAGCTGATAAAACTTCAGTTTACATTTTACACCTGAAAAAAAAAACTTAGAAAGTGAGCATCAGGCTCGATTTATATTTGCCCTTCTGTGCTGCTTAAGAATACAAATATTTTTGCATGACTGGTGTTGAGGAGTGTTATCTTGTATTCTGTTTGTCTCACAAGTTGATAAAACTGTTGTAGTCACAATGGATTAGTTTTCAGGGATTTGTTGAACTCGACGCAATTGAGGTCAACCTGTATCTGAACTTAATGTCGCAACACTTGACCTCAGTTAGCACTAATAACTCTTATTATGGCTCTACTTTTTAACGTGAATTTCAGTGTGTAAAGGGACTGGGTATACAGTCTGGTTTCTATTATTATACAGACTCTGCAATAAATTTAGAACTTGCCTATTTGCTCTTCAAGTGTTTGACAGGAGTGGCAACCTCTATTGCATATACTAATGTTTGCTATTTTTTATCGTAAAAGAAAATTGTTGACCATCCTATTAATGCTTTTGCTTAGCAAATGTAATGTTGTGCTAGTGTTTCACACTTAGATGCTTCTAGATGAAGCACTGCATTTTTCCTACTTGAATTTCTGTTGTCACTTTAGTTGACTGTGTAAGAGGGTGGTTCTGTTTAATGTCTATACAGTTGTGATTAGAGAATCAATAAGTCTTGCTTATTGCCCATCTTCTTTCTAGTATTAAGAACATTTAAATTGCAAGAAACTTAATTTTATTTTTAAAAGGCAGTTTTCTTATTGAGATGTGATTTTTTGCATGCTAAGATAATTGAAATCACTCAAAATTAGAACTTAAGGTTTCATATTCTTATTTAAACCAAGTTAAAATGGATTTGCTAGGTAAAAAACACATTTCTAAAGTCAGATAAAAAAACTGTAAATGAAAAACAAGTATTAAGTACTTTTGGCTGGAAGCTCAATCCTAGATATCTAGGATGTCATTCCTAGTGGAATGAAGTCTTAGGCCAACACTGTATAGTGCATGGGGGGTGAGGAGCATTTAAAATGAAGTGAAGCAAGCTCTGAGGAACACATTTATGTTCTATGGTTGCCTACAACAGCCTTTGAGGTTCCCTTCCAGTCTTGTACATTATGCTTCTGGAAGGCAGATATTTTCAATAATGTTTCTGTTCTGCATTTCAAGTGCAACAAGATTGTTGTATCTGTTCCATATCATGAAGTTGATAAAAGGAGGCTGTGAAACACAACCAAGATGAGTTATTTAGGGCAACAAAAATTAAAGCCAATTGTGGAGGGTTGCTGTTTTTTCATAAAGAGTGACATTTAAAAGGTAGATTAAGAAAAAAATTGTTCTGTTGTTTTCCTAATACAAAAACTAGCAGCATAAAATGACATTTCACTTGGTAGATTTGAAACAAAGGAAGGTACTTTCATACAGTTTTGGCTAAACTGTGATACAGTTTGCTACAGGATGCTCTGTCTACCAAAGAACAAATTCTTTAATTTATCAAGATTGGGATTAGTTATATCAATTTCTTTTTTTTTTTTTTTTTGGTTGGTTGGTTTTTGAGGGACAATGGTAGCCATCTACATGAGTGTTAGGTGTCTAAGCTCCCACTGCAATAAATGGAAACTGGAGAACAAATCAATGAACCAAATATAGGTGTCTCGCTTAAACTGGGAGCTTATATAACTGGGATTCAAATCAGTTGCTTGGTTGTGGAGAGTTGCTGCCACTTGAGATGGCCCAGTACCTCAGACATCTGTGGGGGTCTGACAGATATGACACAGGTGCCATGAGGGATTTGTGTCGTTCTGGAGCATCAGCTGTAAGCCAGGCAGAGTACATTAAGGCACTTTGGATGGCAACAGGCACCAGTGTGGCAACCGTTTCCAAATGGGATTCTTATTTTGCTTCCCTCTGATGTCCTTGAGTTATACTTTGTTAGAGGCTGGGACAGTGTGCTGAGGAAATGCTGTTCTGAGTCTGACTTTTCTTGAACTCTTCCATAACATCTGTAGTTAGCCCCTCAGACTGACAACAGAAAGAAAGCTGGCCATATTTCAGGTGAATCAATAAAGCAGAGTTTTAAGGATAGTCATCTGTCTTTCCTTGGTATTTTTCAGTCTTTCTGCAGAAGCTTAATAGTCAACTGTGAAATAAGGTAACATCTCTGAGTACTTCTAGTACTGAACAGATCCATTGATTTGAGTCCTTAAAGTATCACTTTATAAAAAATAAACAAACCAACCACCTCTGAGCATTTAGCTTTCCCCTCAAGCAGTAAATAGTGATCAGGCTGCACAAATGTGGCAAACTAGTCTCTGTGAAAATTCATTTGTATGAAGCACAGTCACTCACTGTCATCTGTCATACGTTTGGCTTTTCAAGTCAGGGAAGAGAAAGGGCCACTGCCAGAGGAGATTCCGAACTGCTACCCAAGCACTCCTTGGGAAGGAATGACTAGCAGCTCACTGGAGACTTCTGTCTCTTGAGGTAGCTTCAGCAGTTAGCTTAAATGATTTTTAATAGCTAAGCAAGGCAGACTGCATCTCACCCCACTGTATTGAAGGACAGTAGGATCACAGCTAAAGCAAGTAACAAATCTGAAGCATTTAAAAGTTTTTTGTCCACCTTGAAGGACACTTCTCTAGGTGTGTATTTCATCACTTCTCTTCCATCATGTTGAGCATCAGTGACAAATGTTCTTAAGCATAATGATGACTGAACTTTTGAATAGTGTTCCTCCTTTTTGGAGAAATTATAATTTCAGCTCTAAGTATCTTCTCATAATCTTCTTTACAGGAAAAATTACTCTGCATGATTTAAAGCGATGCAAGTTGACAAATGTGTTTTTTGATACTTTTTTCAACATTGAAAAATACCTAGACCATGAACAGAAGGATCAGTTTTCTATGTTGCGGGTGAGTATGAAGTTTTAAAAGTCTTATTTATGTGCTTAACAATGAATACATTTTTGTATAACTTGCAATGTGATTGTTTAGGATAGTGAAGGTGAAAGCCAAGAGCTGTCTGACTGGGAGAAGTATGCTGCTGAAGAGTATGATATCTTGGTGGCAGAAGAGGCAGCAAATGACCAGTGGAATGACGGGTAAGAACGTAGCAGGAGAGTTGGTACAAATCCTCTCTACTAATGTTGATCCTCACCATCACTGTCATACTTGATGCTTTTTTTGTAGAATGTTGCTGTTTGGGTTTAGCGAAGTGCTCAGTGAGGGAGGAAGAACCTTGCTTGTATCTCAAATATTCCTTGCGAGTTTGTGATCACACTGAATTTCTCAAAGAAAATGTCCTGCTTCAAATTTTGGGAGGAAATAAGATTTGAAAAGCTTCATCTCTAAAGAAAATACAACATTAATTTTTGCAGCTCATTCTTAAATGAATGAAGAGCTTCATTAAGAGCTTTTTGGGGAAAAAAATTCTTACCTCTGAACTCAAGCTTAGAAGTATTTTCTCACAGTTCTCGAAGAGTAAATAAGACAATAAATCTTGCTTGTTTGAAATCACTCTTTTACTTTTGCTATGTAGCTTCCAGAACCTCTTAGAATCCAAAGCCTGTGTCCATATTTGACACTCATTGTTTTAATTATTTAAAAAAATAAGGAAAACAAGTACAAATTTAATTTGATTTAGGCCTTAAGTTGATGAACTCATTTAGAGAAAACATTTTCCTGCATTTTCTACATCAATATTCAATTTTTAAATGTTTCTGATTCTTGCTAAGCATTTAGAGAATGATTAGCTCAATATTTAAGGGACTGCTTTAAAACCTGAGAAAGCAAAGTCCTTTTAAAACACTGATTCCAAGGAACCTCATAAAATAAACTGTATGAGAGAAGAAAGAGGGGAGGGAGAGAACTGTTATCATTACCCAGCCTCTTCAGCATTAAGGGGGATCATACTCTTAACTCTTCATGGAACCCTGCCCTAGAATTGATAAATATTACAGAATTAACAGGCCAGTATTCTTGGGGTCAGATGACTTCTGTTCTTTTCCACAAAAAATGTATTCAAGGTGTACCTGAAACTGTGGTTCTATGGCTTTACACAGAAAGTGGACAAAATAGAAACTAAAATGCCAAATGTTTAAGTTAAAACTTTTGTACTATATTTCAAAATGTACCTTAAATTTTCACTCTTCAGTAAACTTCTAACGGGTCTTGGACATTTAGTTTTTCAGGTACTTCCACAAAGTTTGTTCTTTCCATGGCATAGGAACAGTCTTCTTTATATGTTCATGCAATTACAGCTTAAGTAATACAGAGAATATTCTGGAACTTACGATATGTAAAGCAGAATCCTGATAACCCTAAAACTTGAAAAAATGCACCTTCACTGTGTAAATACGCTCCTTAAGGAAAACCAGTGTGTTGTCGTAAGAATAACGTAGTGAAGTACGCTGGGATAGGGAGGGAAGAGATGTATGATGCTAAAACATCCAGTTTCTCATTTCTTTTGAACCTGGTGTTTGTAAACTCAAATAACTCTTTGGCTGTAGGTTGCTTCTGCTCACAAATCTTGGGGGGGGGGGGGAAGACAAAGGAAAATATTGTATCCTATGGAAACAGCCCCAAAAAATCATGCATTTTGTTTAATTACTTTCTCTGTCCCCATTTGGGTTTGATGCATAGGCCATAGCTTAACTGTTGACCCTCCACACAGATGGGTAAAAGTGTTCCAGAAGTTTTGCTGCTTTGTTTCCTTGGAGTATAGATTGTAGTGCTCGCTGTCTCCATTAACTACCACTTCATAATTTGTCAGAGTGTTTCAAGTATCATATACACAGCCATATGCAAGATGTATTTGGATTAACTAAACAGAAACAAACAAGTATAACACTTCATCTTACTGATTTCTGCCTACCCTTTTATCAGAAGCTTGTGAACACTGTTGCATTTAAACTGCTGAATTGAGATATATATGTATTTTTTTTTAATGAAGAGCAAAGTTAGGACACTTTCCAAATTGTTATCAAATAAGCAACTGAATCTTAGTTGTGAGCAAATAGATGAAAAAAAATCTAAAAAGATGAGAAGTATTCTGATGTGGCTTAGGGAGGCATTGTCAAATCTGACTTAAAGTTTGAATGCTTTGTAAAAGTGAAGGTCAGCAAAAGTGTCTTCAAAACGTAATACTGAAGTAGGACTGTCTGAATCTTTTTTCCCCGGATAATTGTCCTGAAAAATGAAGCTCACTTTCGATTGCTGAAGCTGAGAGAAACACAAGACTACTAAAGGTTTCCTTGCTGCCATTAGAGTTTCATGAACAAAAACATTAACAAAAATTTATGAGCTTTTAAGTTACTGTGTTATACAAAAACCTTCCTTAAAATCCCTTACTGTACTTAAAGGCTTGTAATTTCTGCCCAAACTGAGGTGACTATTTGACAATCCAATGTGAATTTTTTATTTTATTACTTCTATGGGAAATATTTTCCTGACATTCATGTTAAAACAGCTGATCTGAAACTTAGGAGTGGTATACAGAAATCTAGAAATAAGGCTACATTTCTTTTACTCAAAGTGATGGTGAAGCTGGCTTAATATGTTTAATAGTTTATCGATGAAGTGTTTCAACAGAATTGCATTCACAATGTAAAACGTTGTTCTTCCCACCTCAGCTATTAATGCTACTCTGTTTTAGTGTTCATAGTGGATTCTTAGTATTTAACTCTTCTTTGCCCTGTGTCTTTCTCTGAAAGCACACTCCTCCTAATCACCACACACTGCCATTATACAGTCACATTTGAAGAACAGATACTGCAGCTGCTCTAAATCTCGCTCTTTGCCTGGTCTTGTTAAGTAGACAGAAATGATCATGTGCTGAGATGAGTCAGTAGCGCTTGGGAAGATGTGCACAAACCTGAGTCAGCCTAGCCCAGGAAATGGTCAGTTCTTTAATCTGACATCATAAATCTCTGCAGAGATTTTTTTAAATGACTGTCAGTTACAGGTTGATCCCACCTAAACCATGCTGAAGCAGATCTTTTTTAAATATCAGCTTTTGGTGACTTAAATTAGTTAAACATTACATTTCATTATCCATCTGTTCATTTTCATCAGCAGCAGGTGGTTATCAGTAATTTCTTATTAAACAGTTGGCTTTTGCTGTCTAACATCTGCTTTAAATACCTAGCTGGCTGCTATCACTTCCTTGTGCTCATGTGTATTTAATAACACTTTCAATATTCTTCTTCTTTTGTTGTATCTCCTACAGGTGTAGTTTGTTCTACCTAATTCGGCATAATTTTAGCTTTCTTGAAAAGAACTGGAAGGGTTTCTGTCAAGCTCTTCAGTCTTGCATTTGACCATTTCTAACTTAGGAGTAGTCCACTAGAGCAGTATGTGCTTTGGATCCTTTCAGTAAAGCTGGGTATCTCACTACTAAGTTCTGCATGTGGTGGAAGAGTAAGCTAGCTTAAATTTAAGTAATTTTGACAGAAACCTAGTGCTGTTCCTGGTTACATTTTATGTTCTTTGCGCAGGTGCTTTGTTAGTGTTCTAACTTTTAAGCACTTCCTGGCATGGCTAGACTTGTTAAATTTCTTGACATGCTGGACTTGCTCATGTTCTTTTTTTGCCCACTCCAAGGTATGAAGCAGAACTGAATCCTGTAGACCACCAGAAGGCCAATGTCCTAAAATATCAAATGGAAAAAAGACCATTTTTTGAAATGCCTTCCCATCTGGCTGATGTAGACTTGGATGAATATGACTATGAGGAGGACTTTGAGTAGTGGTTGCCAATGGTCAGCACTTGCAGAAGAGAAGGGACAGTCTGCAGCAGGTCTGCTACACACCTCTACATTTCAGTGGGTTTTGTTTCCAGGAAGTCAGCTTAGTTTTGTGCTAAAAATATTTAATCACTACACTACCTTTTAAATAGAAGAAATGCATTTGTATGGAATGATGAAACTTTTTGTATTTATTCAATAGTCTATAGTTTGTAAAATAGATTAAAATATTTATTTACAGATGTTGCATAATTCCTTTTTGGAAGAATAACAATGTTTGACTTTAGAGAAAAGTAATCTACTGTTTTTAAGAGAACTGTATAATTCTCTCTAAGTTGACGTGTGGTGCACTGACCATCCCCATCCCATCTGTGAACAGGTGTTCCTGTCCTGGTGTGGGGGGTAAGGAGACAATTCATACCTGGCCCGTGATGCTTATATGCTCATAGACAGCCCTCGGGGTTTTATGCCTCGGCAAGGAAGAGACAGGACTGTGAGGGCGAGATCCCGCTCTCATTTACAGGTAGTTTCATTTGACAAGCTGAGCGTATTAGTGCACAAGGAAAGCGAACGCCTGAGACAAGTTGCTTCTCTGTGTAGTCCTTGTTTGCCCCAACTTTAATTTTGCTTGCCCTTTTTGAACTTCAGTCTTTTCATCCATGTTCATTATAAAAAGATTATTTAATAATGAAGTCTGGTTTAGTGTTCATGCTTGATCCAAAATGAGTGTGTTAATTCATGTAGAAGGAACCAATTTTTAAAAATCCTTTGTATAAATGTTACTTGATCAGTGATGTGCACTAATTTGTTGTGGGCATTCAGTGCTTTTGTCTGTCCCCCCCTCTTCAGTTGTTTGCTATTGACACATTCCATGGATATTCATCAGTGTCACAGCAGCTTGAAATTGTTGCCTCACTCTTACTGTTCAACTGATTTTGTTCAGAAAAAAGAAAAATGTACAAAAAGATGTAAGTTATTTTTTGGTTGCAGTGTAGCTCTGTTAAAATGTTTAAAAATCATGTTTGTATTTTCAAATAAAGATTTTCATACATGTAATTTAACAGTTCTAGTTATTATGTTATGTACTGCATACAATTAACTTTCTACTATTAAATAACTATTTAAGGTATGATGGGTTACATATGTGTGCAGTCTGCTTGGATAATTACACCAAGCTGCAAATTCAAAGCAATCCAAGCTCTGTCAGGTTTATCCTCATCCAAAAGACAGTGTTGCTGAGCAGCTGGAAGTGGCACAGAGAAATCTGTTCCACTCAACTCATCACACCATCTCAGGTGGAGACTTACAAACCTCTGTATTTTAAGTAATAAAACTCATCACTAACATCTGTTAGTGAACTTTACCAAGGAAAACTCAAGTCAGTTTTATACCATTCAAATTATTCTTAAAAATAAAATCAGGGTTGATTATTCCAGTTTTAATGGAAGCTCATTAATGTCAAATTTCTCTAGTGTTGCTCATATACCTTTCACTATTCTACTGTGGTTTGGGTTTTTTCAACAGTAGAGACAGAGGATTTTTGTTAAGCTCTTGTCCCTAAGGTGCTGTGGGAAAGGATGACCGACTGGCTTTCTAGGAGATGATCCTGAACTTCTGCTCTTCAAGGGGTGGTGGCCTGCTGCTTTTCCCAACTTGAAACCCTTTAGTTGGAACTCCCTTTCTTATAAAAGGGGACTTGTAAATGGGAATGTACAGCCAAGGGCTTCCTCATCACACAGTGCCATTTCTCCGTTAAACAAACAGAGCTGTGGCGCAGGGTAGATCTCTTCTGCAGAGCCTGTGGCTGTTGGTTGCCACTTCGTGTTTAATGAAGTGACTCTTAAATCTGGCTCCTGTTATCCCTTGGTGATAATAAAGCCTCTTTTTTCCTACAGGATTGGCACAGCTCTAGTAGAGCAAATTATGGTGTTACTGTGGAATTGACTTTTCTTACAATATATGATCTAGAAAGATTACTGCACCCTCCCCAGATGGTTCTTGTCCTTCATTACAAGAATTACAGCATCTGCATGTTTGATGTGGTGTTTTCTTAGTCCAAGTCCAGGTGTATTCTGCCTACCTGGTTAGCATTTGGGCCTAGATCCACAACTCCAGATGGGTGAGGGAAAACATCACTATCACAGCTGAGGAACTGGGGAGAGTCACAGGGGAACTGAGAACAAGTTGATCTGGGCAAGAATTTGCATTATCTAGTGACATGCCACCTTTCCTCTTGCATTAACTACACCCACTGAAAGAGAATGGTTTTACTGTTGCCACTTCAGGATACCTGATACCTGAGAGGCATTCATGGCTTTCACTTCTGTGTTCATGGAAGCTCACATCTATTTAATAACAGAGCAAACTAGAAGGCCAGTAGCACTGCTGCTCTTCTTTCTCCAGACTTAGTGTGGGAGTATCACTTACACTTTCAGCACTAATGGATAGCAATAGTTACATAGTTTATTTTACACAGTTACAATCCAAAATATACATATTTTTATATTAAAAAAAAATAAAGCTGATGATAGGATTAATGCAGTGTACAATTCCATGGAGCAGTGACAAGGGATCAGTGAAAGCAGCCAGCACTCCCCAGCCTACTGCCTCCAAAACACTCTTGAGTGAAGCTCATTTGCAAATTCTTAATGAAAAAAGTACTATTGAAGGGCCGCATTTACATTGTCTTTTCAAGCTTTATATTTTCCAAGTAAATTCTGCATGATCACTGCATATGAAGGCTTTCTTCCAGAGGAAGATAGTCAGTTGGTCCACTGTTTCTTGATTCAAGTCTCCTGGGAACATGTCCTGATTCCCACAGACCACTCACCACATCTCTGTCACCACTGGAATCCAGAAATACTTTCAGATTATTTGATCGAGGTTTTCCATTTTACAGGCAGGAAAGGGAACTGCCAACTCACTTGCCCTCACCCAGCAGGTCACAGCGTTCACAGCTGGGCCAGGTTCCTTTCTCCCTGGGGTCAGGTACAGGGAAACAGGTAGATACCATCTTGGTTATCTCAACTGGTGAAGAGTATGTCCAGCAGAACACTGATTAGAGCAAGCTTGTCCCATCTACTTCACAGAGTCTTTTACTCAGTATTTGTCACTACCTTGATTCCAATCCTTCAGTTGGGAATTGTTCCAAGGCAGCATCAAGGACTGGGATGCAGCTGAGTCATGATGTTCATAGCTCCCACAACCTTAGAAGCACAACAGACAAATCGGTAACGCCCATGACCAGCAAGGTAGCAAAGTCAGCTGGTTCTGGGTGGGTCACCTGACCCATATCTCCTGCTGCCTTGGTTGATGCCATCACAACCCCATTTTCAGTTAAACTATTTGAAGAAAAAAATGGTAGTGTGTTCTTCACTTCCATTTATCCTCTCAGCTTCTTAACTGTCCTATACCAGAAGAAAAAAAGACTCAGGCTCATACCATCAAGAAAACACCATATAAGAGCACATAAGAAATCAGAATTAAAGCATAGCCTCTAGCCATTTGGCAGCTTGGCCACAGCTGGCTCTTGGAAAGCACTATGTTTAGCTTCCACAAAAGGAAAGAAGCATTTCTATACCACAAGGAGTCCAGAAAAGGCACTACAGGGAAAGGCCACATACTAGATAAGTAAGTAAGTAGTGCATTTTCTGTGTGGCTTCAATCTTGGTTCACAGATTTAAATTCTTGTATTCTCTATCTTCAATAGGAGCTGCTCCAAGCCCATGGTCCAGACAAATAGTCTACATTTCAAAAGGCATATGTCTGGAAGAAAAGGTTGAACTCCCTTTTTCCTTCTAGTCCTCTTCAAAACAAACAAACAAAAAAACCCTAAAAAAACAAAAACCAAACAAACCCACCACTCAAATATGAAAATAAACCATTTGTTCAAAAACTCATTGAAAAAGTAGAAAATCAGACAAGGTCTGAGAATGTGGCTCTTAGATCCCAGATAACTGGAGCCACTGGAAATTAAGGGGTTGCCTGAGCCACTGGAAATTAAGGGGTTGCCTGTTTCACTGCAAAAAAACTGACTGCCAAGCGCTGGGTTTAGATTCTATTAGAACTAGAGAGCGGGGAAATACTGGAGAAAAACCTGAAGGAACCGCTCAGCCCCTTGCATCAGCTGACACAGCAAACCCTTAGAGGACAGGAGGGATGTGATCAGCTGCAGCACAGGACACCTCATGGCCTCTTGGCCTGGTTTTTGTTTTTTTTCTTTCCCCTTGCAGTACAGTCACTGCAGCAAGACCCCCAGTGTACAACAGCCTGTTTGAGTCCCTGCAGTCCACCATCCCAAAGGGCTACAAGTCCCTCCCTGCTGCAAGTCTCCATTCCAGGGCTGAGCTGAGACCCAGGCAGACAGCTGCAGTTTTGCCCAACTATCATCTGATCCCAAAGGCAAGCGGTGCCCACAAGACCAGCCCCAGGCTATGCTGGCTGCCACTCCAAGCCACAACATTCACGTGCTTCCCTTCAAATCCCCAGCTGGTTTGGGGACAACAATCTCCCCAACAACCTTGACTGGAAAAGGGCAAGAAACAAGGGACGCTCCAGCCAGAGCCCTGGGCTGACCAGTGATCAGACACATTCCGAGTCTTTCGCTCTAAAGAGCGCAATGCAAACACCATTTTTGAAGCAGACATTCCCTGCAGGCCATGCAGCAGTGCCATCTCTGCAATGTGCCAGTAACATGAAGCCACTGCAGAAAATGGCTCTTCATCAAGGAGCTACACCGTATGGGAAAAAAAGGAAACTGGATCCTCCTCAGAATGCATCCGAGCTGGTGTTCAACGTACCTAAGGATGTCTAGATGCTACAATAAGAACTGCCTTAAAAATGCAGATCAAGCTGAAGAAGGAGACTACAGCTGCAGCTGGAAAAGGAAGAGGGGACAATCCCTTTCTCAGCCTGAAAGGGGCCACAGAAGAGCAGCCCCTTTGCTGCTTGATGGGTACTCATGGGATTCTGAATTCATGTTCACCCACCTCAACTACAGCTGTTCTCAGAGCTGGAAAACCCGAGCTGGAATTACCTGGTCTGCACCAACCACATCAACATCGACATCTTCAGTTGTGTCTTCTGCTTGACCCTCCTCTGAGACATCTTCTGTCTTAATCTCATCTTTGCTGGAAAAAAAAAAAAAGCTAAGCCTTGAGAAACTTTATAACAGAGGTTGCACATTGCACAAGCATGCCTGAGGCAGAGTGGTCTTAGTAGCAGCATTAAGATCTGCTGCTGAGATATCCATGTAAGGGAGCCCCAAGTTTCTGGCCCAGTATTTCCCAGGTATGAAAGAGGTTACGCTCTGAGGAGTTTCCAATAAAGCAGTTTAGAAACAAAACAGGGACTGGATCTGTAATCACCTACATGTTTAATAAATTTTTGTTCTATTTTACTTGTATTCACCAGGTCCATTCACCAAGTGTCCCAAACCCTGGAAATGCATGCATCTTTCTGGGATTTCTGTTTCATCTTTCAACCTACCAAATACGGGAGATGGCACCTAATACCTCAATAAATGAGCTGTATTAAAGGAAAATATCCCAGCTCAGCACTTTGAGTGCTTTACAAAGCTCAGAAGTACGCTCCAGACTCCCTGTTTTTGCAATACCTCTCTTTCTTACATCCAAGTTCTGTGGGGTTTCACTCAGGTGAGTGTGCATGCTGCACACAGACATGCACCTCTCTAAAAGAAAGTCACTGGTTACACAGTAGTTAACAGCAGATCTACAGAGACAAGAATCCTCTTGCATTTCCACAGAAGGAGAAAATATTCATCGCCAGGTTGCAGCCAACAGCTACGGAGTAACTGACACCACAGCCCTCTAATCAGGACCAGAGACAACAGAAGCGGGACAGGGAATCCTCCTCCTTCCTTGTCTCTTTCTCTGCACACTCCATATTAGTCCAAGAAGGCATGGAAGCCCTGGGACAGCGGGGTACAACCAGGCTTTTAAAGCAGCAAATGCAGATATTGGTCTGAGGAAACAAAGAAAACAACCTGTCCTTGGGACACAGCCCATTCGAGAGGGAGGAGGGGCACACACTCTTTACCCATGGAAGTATTACAAAAAGCAGAAGCAGAGGTGGATAGAGACCCCAACTGTCTATACCAGGGTGAGTGAAGGAGCTTCTAAGACATAAAACTCTCACCAGTATCTTCTCCGCAGCCCTCCTGGACAAAGGAATGGCAAATGTTCCTGCAAGTGCATCTCTCGAGATTTCAGCCTCTTTCTGCTTTTCCCTGCTGCAGGGGCAAGCTGGGAAGCACATTGCAGGGCTGGAGCTTTACTTGCTGCTTCCGTCTGGCTTGTTTCAGGCAAAGACCCTGTAACAGACAGTGAACAGACTTGTTCTTCAGCCTCACCCTCTTGAGATGGACATTTCCAACATGTTCTCCACAGCAGTGAAGCAATGGGGCCAAGCTCAAAGGAAGATTTGGAGCAAAGCATTCATTTATTGAAGGAGACAGCTAAAAGCCACATAAAAGAAAATCCATTTAATTTATCCACTGGTCACTTTTGCAATCTAGATTTATGATCTTGGCCCCAGCCTGTAACTGCTATCAGTACTGCTGAGTATATATAACCCTCAAGAAAGGAGGCCTTTGGGACACAAAGGAACAAGCTTTCTGAAGGCAGGTTCGCTGAAAAGATAATTTCTGAGAAAGGATGAGAAAGAAACTAAAGGATGCTCTGGAAAAATTCCCTTTCCTCCACATACAACTGGACATGTCCATAGCACTCAGCATTTTTACTGGCAATTGTTTCCATAATGGCTTTAGTATGTTTAACTAAGTCCCACCATATCTGTGCAGTGAACACCTCATTATGGATTGAAAGTCCATGAGAGCTGCTAAAGCCTGGATGCAGCCCACCTAATTATAACTCTTTAAGTTAGGAGTATAATCTTACAAGCTCCCTAGAAATGCAACAGAGAGACTCCAGAAGATGACCTGGCCCAGATTATCGAGGCTGAAGATCTGAATCAACTTCTGGGAATACCTCTCCTGTCCCAATTATCTACGGGGCCTAAAGCAACAATGCCCTTAACAATTAAAAGCGATGACCCAAGGTTCAGTGGCACAGACAAATGCCAGAGCTCAGTACAGAGCAGAATTCAAGAGTATCTGAATATGGCTCATTCAAAGTCTCCAGACCTACCCTACTGCTATCGAGTGATGAAGAGACCTTTAACAACAACAAAGCTGAAGGCAAAAACCAGTTCAAACTGAGGAGTACACAACATCCAATGAACTGTGGCATTGCTAATGCAAAGCATGAAGTACATTTTAGCTGGGACAAAGCACATACAGCTGATGCAGAACAGGCAAGTTTTCATACCATTAGACAATTTCCTTTTAAAAGAAGGCATCTTAGATGTGCCCACGGGGGACCACTCTCCTGAACTGCCGAGGACAGAGCTCTCCTCCTCTTCATTTGCCAATAAAGAGTTTCTGTACCAAATCAACGGCTGCCATTCATCTCCTCTGCAAGGCAGTGGTTCTGTTATATACCTCTGTAAGTAAGCGTACCTGGAGAAAACCAACAGCAAGCAGAAGAAAACTCAGTATCTTTCCCCACCATGCCTAGGGAAAGTACTGCTAGAAAGGCATTTTCCCTTTACTCTCCAAAGGTGCAGACAGAACTGTCAAAGAAAAAGAAAGGGCATTCCTTTTCTCAGAAATATCTGACAACTCGGAAATATCTGAGCATTTAAAATGCAAATACCTTTAAAGCTAAAAGAGCGCTTGAATTTTAGCATTAGAAACAACATTAGATCCACGGGGATTCCAGAATTACATCAGTCTCTGGAAAGAATCTCCTGTACAGGAAAAGTCACTGCCAGTTGCTGCTGCTCTCTGTTGCTCCTGGGAGCAGTCTGAACAGAGCAGAACTCTGCAGAGATGCACCCCTTCTCCTGGTGGCCCTTTCCTGCCTCATGGACTGCAACGCAAAGGAGTTCCCAGGCGAGAGATGCTCCTTGTGATTCCATAGTACAGCAGGTCAGGAAATGGGGTATTTACGCCTGAGTGCCTGTTTTGTCAAAATTAAAAACAAGAACAACCAACATTACCCCTTTTCTATAATATCATCTCAAACTCAATCCAATTCTCTCAGGTTCCCAATAAAATGTCAAGTATCTGCAAGAAGCAGTTAACAGCTCTGCAGTTAGGACAACACACAAGGAGCAGTTCAAATCCCTGTTCTGCCTGATTCAATCCAGAGACTTGACACTGGGCCTCCCTGAATCCCAGGTGAAGCTCTCACCTTTTCTGGAGCAAAGAGGTCTCCTTCCAACATTCTTTTTGAAAAACGGGACATTTCTGACAGAGTCTTTCTGACCCATTCCTACTTCATAACAATAAGAAAAGAAAACCAAAGTCTGTCTCGGGATTACAAACAGGATATTCACTACATTTCAGCTACAGCTCATCACTTTCAAATCAAGCCCAGTACTGTTGAAACAGACCCCACCTTAGCAAATACCAGAAGTGACAGTTTTAATGCCAGCCTGCACACTATATTATTCTTTCTTTGATTAGGAGTGTGGCCTGGAAAATATCAGGCATTTCATTCGCTTTGCAAAACAAGAAAACCGGTGCTGGGAGGAGGTTAGGGCAAGCGCCGACTCCGAAACAATTAGAGTCTTGGACTCTGGGAGCCCCAGGGATCAAGAAACCCTGGTAATGGAATTTGTTGGTTTCAAACAAGCGTGTATTGTAACTACTGTTTTAGGGTCTAATCCAACTGCTATCAATGTCAATGGAAAGACTCCTACTGATTCAGGAATCAGGCCCTTCATGCTGCTTGTTATTCAATAATTCATTTCTTGTGTGCATTTTGTGGCACAGAGCAATTGACAAGTCCGATGTTTTACTGCTACAGCCTGGGCAATTACAGGGGAGGAGGTTAAAATCCATAGACTTTGATGGTGTTGAAATATACTCCTTTCTAACAAATGCCCATATTCTGTATCTCATCTGTTACAGATACATTCACATATGTTAACATACAGACCTGAACATCAATCCTATGATTAATAATAAAAATGAAAATAACCAGATGTTTATTTCTGAAAGTTCATGTTGACCTAAAACATTCCATCCAGTAATTTATGATGGAGCTAAACCTAAATATTTCTAAGGGGAAATATAATCTCCAGCCCCTGCAAGGCATTTTAGGCCTCCCAGAATAGAAACTGTTACTCTAGAAACATGGTCTGAATGTAGTTGTGGATAAAATTGCAATTTCCCCCCTTGTGAATTTTATTGTTTCCCATTTGTTCCCAGCAACAGTGGGAAGGTACAAAGCAGAAGGAACTGAAGTCAAAGTGCATTCTCTGCTAGGTTCTGTATTTCCCATCAATTAATAAACCTACCTGAATGTATCTAATACATTCAGGAATATACTTCTGGAATATATCCTCCTGTCAAGAAGTTAAATATAGCTCTATGAAAAAAAATATCAGGATTTAGCTTTAAATCTCCTCACATCAATGATGAAATATTTTCCTCTTAATTAAAAATTACTCCGTGGAGGTAAATGAAATGACAAAGATTTTCAAGGATGGATTAACAGAAATCTACTTATGGCATGAGTGTCACCACACAGATGATAAAAGCTCTTTAAAATCCAGACAACATGGACAGAGTTGTACAGAAACTGTACAGAATAGGAAGTGGCTGGAGCACCTCCCCTGTGAGGACAGGCAGAGAGAGTTGGGGCTGTTCAGCCTGGAGAAGAGAAGGCCCCGGGGGACCTTTTTGCTGCCTTTCAATATATAAAGGGGGTCTACCAGAAAGATGGGGAGGGAGTCTTTATCAGGGAGTCTAGTGATAAGATGAGCGGTAATGGCTTTAAACTGAAAGAGGGCAGGTTTAGATTAGATATTAGGAAGAAATTCTTCACTGTGAGGGTGGTCAGACACTGGAACAGGTTGCCCAGAGAAGCTGTGGATGCCCCCTCCCTGGAAGTGTTTAAGGCCAGGCTGGATGAGGCTTTAAGCACCTTGGTCTAGTGGAAGGTGTCCCTGCTGATGGCAGGGGGGTTGGAATGGGATGGTCTTTAAGGTCCCTTCCAACCCAAACACTTCTGTGATTCTATGGTTCTATGAAAACCAATTCTAGCTGTAGATCTCAAAGATATTCTCTGAGAAAAATGCAATAATAGAAAGGGATGTTATCGCTACCCATAGATTATTCACTTTAGATTTACAAGGTGTTGTAATCAGCATATGTCAAATATTTTTCTTCTGTATTTTGCATTTTGTGTTTTAATTAATTTTTTAAAAATACATTGTTTGGGTAGCTGGCAATCGTTAAGAAATTGCGTTTGTCATGTAAAGCAACAGGAAAGCAGACATTTTACCACTCTTGACCCTTGTTATATAAAAACTGCTTGAAGATCCCCATTGAATTTAACCTTCAATTTAAGACAAAGTGACACAGGAGCAAACAAGTTACACAGGGCTCAGCAAGATATGATGGTTGGGGCTTTTTCCATTCTGATGACTTCTTCTCCAAAGTGGAACTTTTCTCGTCAAGTACTGGCATGATTTGCTCAGAAATTCAAAAAGGCAGATGTGTCTTAATGTTTCATCTTATATTCTCATGTCTTCAAATATGCTCTCAGGAAAATAGAAATACTTGTTACGTATTTTGCAATAGTTTTTACAGTATCTGTAAATAGGAGACTGAAGTGCAGAGATCCAGATCCAAAATAAGCAGCGCTGACTAGGGAAGTAATGACAAAAGTCAAACAGAAGGAAGAACATTATTTCCTTCTCAAAACTGACTGGAGTTGAGGCAAGTGAAGGAGGGAATAAGAGGCATAATCATACATCTCTCTTCAGATGCCTAATTCCCCATGATGCCAAAATAAGGCTATCATTTTTATATTATTAAATGTAAATATTTAAACCACTGTAAAACACAGGTCCAGCTGGATCGGGGCATATTCCCCTGTAAGTAGTAAATTCTTGAATTTAAATATCTACATTATGAACAGTGTCATGGATATTTCCATTCCAAATATATTCCAATGAACTCACATAATTGAGTCCCAAAGCTGTGGAATTAGATGATCATAAAATAACGAACCAGGCACTCTCTTCCTCAGTCTTTTCTGCTTTACTTTTCTGTTCAGCAAAGCATTGCTAGCCAGCCAAGTTGCAAATCTCTTCCACCAAATTAACATTGTCTTTCCTTTAGAAGAATTGTCATATGTGGCCACAACTATGTCTAAAAAAGATCTAGAATGCATACTGCACATACAATCTGAAATAACCACTACTACAAAATTCAACAAGTGTCTCTCAAACTGACAGCCTCAGGGGCAGATTGATTTCAAAGGTTCTCTGAAAAGCCCTTGAGCAACTTCTGCAACACTGAAGGTCAAGTGTCCCATGTACAGGAATACACAAAACACAAACTGTGTATGACAGTATACAAGAACTTAACTTACACGAGTCTTTTGTCTGGCTTTAGCAGCTTGTTGGAAAATTCACTGATGATTAACAGAAAGCTCAAGTTAGGAGGCAAGCATTTTCCACCTACTCCAGTAGCTCCTTGAAAAGCAAATTCAATCCCTTCCCTGTTGGAAGAAAAAAAAAAAAAAAAAAAAAAAAAAAAGAGAGAACAGTAGAGCAATAAAGCAGACAGCTAACAAAAGCAATGACCAGGGACAAAGTGATGTTACGTGGCACATACTTGTGTATCATGGCTACAGATTCCCTAGACTTCACTTGGTCCCAGCCAAACGTTAGTGAAAAGCGACGAGCAAGTTCTTTCATATTTGTGAAGGAAGCAGAGGAGAAGTCCACACCGCTACTGCTGTCTTGGCTTTCTGCATGTGTCTGAAACACCTGCAAAAGAAGTCTCAGATAAGCCACCAGATGTAATCCTACAGGCAAACAAAGCACCAGGAGGACACAGAGACATGCACAGCAAACAACAGTTTACAAAGAAGTCTTACAAAAGAGCAGGTAAGTCACGTGCTTCAGAAGCACGGGACTGGAACAATGACAAGCAACTGACACAAAGGACACCTGTACGTCACAGATAGGCACAAATCAAAAAATAAAAACAAAAACTTATGTGCATGAACAGAGAACCGGTTCCTGAAGATGGTGGCTCCACTGACCCCACCACCACATCGCCCCAGAGGCCTAATTTGCCCGAGAGGCTTTCAGAATATCAGCATGTGGACATAAAGCAGCAAGTTCGGCAGAAGCACAGTCCAATTTCTGAGAGTGAGACTGGGTCAAGAGCTTTTCTCAAGCCCAGTTAACTATGTTCATGTAACAGAACATGGAGGTAGCTTGTTCTCTTCAACCTGTTAACTTTCAAGGTCAAGCAAAGGCCAAAAAGGGTCTGTTGTCTATGTGATACCTAAACACAAAGTCCTGACTATGTCAGCAGAATATATGTAGCCAAATGCTGCTTAGCCTCATCTAAGCTCAGATTTCAGGGGCCAGTTCACAGACCTAAGCCCCTGGCAATGTGTGTGAAATAAGCAAAGCTCATGTGTCAGTACCTCCTAGGAAGAGCCTGCTCTGTGCCTTACAGCACAACTCCCAAGCTAGAAGCAGCTCTGGTCATGGGCAGAGCTGGCAAAAGCAGCTGCTAAAATAGCTAACTGGCCTCATCAGTCAGCAGCTGCAAGCCCCAGCAACTGAGACCCTTCAGAAGAGCTGTGACCCACTTTCTTCCAGAAAAAAATACTGAAAATACTGGGGATTAGAGCTGGCCAGCCACAGACACATCTGTGCTTCCTCAAACTCAATAGGAATTGAGGTAGGCCATAAAAACCAGAATAATATCCTTAACCTTTGTTAAGGTTAAGAGATACCTACCACGTCTCAAGAAACACTCTATAATCTCACATCAGTCCTAACACATTTGTAAGATTAAAAATAAGATTAAAAATTGTGCACAAAATTACATTTTAAAACAAATGTAATTATTTGAAAGGAGTTTTAATTACAACATGCAAAACCAACACACATGTAGAAAGTACAAGCAAGGAAACTATCTCTTCCACTAGGTTTTCAAATGAATTTGAATAATTATGGCAAGGCAGGTAAAAAAACTCCAGTATGAATACAGTCACCATAAGAGCCCCTGGCCTCTTGCTTTTATCTGAACCTTACCCGCTGCAGACAGAGAATCAGTGTCTTGGCACTCTGAATTTTGTTATTGTGCCTCGTCTTGCTTAACGTTTCTTTAATTATGTCTCCAAAATCATTGTAGGTCTATTAAGAGCAACAAAACAAGTTAGGATTATCATTCCTTCTTTAGCTCTGGGAGTACACAAAACACATGACTATATTCATATGACACAAGAAGTTCATAAAACATTCACTATATCAGAACATCCATGCCAAAAGATGAAAACTGGACTTTTTATATTATTTCATACATAAAGTAATGGTCTGCTCCTTTAATACTAATGTGAGGATTAAAGTTACACTGAAATTGTTAAGTATTAATTATAACAAAAGAACAAAGCCCCCTCAGGAGAGAAACAGTTTTCTATATTTAACCAGTGCTTGCCTTGGGCCCAATGAAGTAAAGACTGCAATCCATACTCAGGTATTTCCAAACTCCTGTTAGTTGACTCAAGGAAACTGCCAACACCATGCTGCTCTCAGCCCTCCTGAAACCCACTTCAGAGTGGCTGAAGCTCTACCAATTGTCTAAACACCAGGACTCATCTGAAATCTAGGCAATCTGCCTATGGACTGTGTGAGCTGCATGAATTAAGCAGACTGCTTCAGTGTGAGAGTCTCTGTAGTTAAAACACTCTCCCAGCCATACACTGCTCCTCTGCAATGGCCTCTCTGGAGAAACTGAGGAGCAGATGTTCAGACAGACATACCCTCTATTCAAGCCTCAGTTACTTTGGCTGCAGTGAGGTAACTCTGCAGAGTAAAGAGGAGAGATTTGTCCCACTCTTGCTTGACTTTATAGCTCTTTTGTGATTGCACAAGGATTCTGAGCCATAAGACTATTAAGAAAACATCTTTCACAAACACTGGAGTCACTTTCAAAAACTAAAATGCACTGATAGGCAAAGCAACCTTATCTGAAAAAATTACCTTCACATAATACTTGTAGATCTCGGCAGCCGCAGTCATCTCTACCACATTATACACTATTAGCTTGCAATATGCTGCAAGAAGACTCCGCTTGTTGTGCAAGTCATCAAGTTTGCAACTTTCATCCTTTTTCTCCTCCTCTTCTGTCAGGTCTAGAGAAACAAAAGCATTGAAGCTTTGTTCTACTACTTTATTCAAGATATCTCAATTTTAATGACCAACTTTCATCCAAATAACAGAGACTCAGCTGTTCAGTCAGCACACTAAGCAACAGATGCCAGAGCTCATTCCTGTGTATATCAGAAAACACAGGTTTATTTCCATTTCAGAGCCTGCAGCTGATGACAGTGAAAATGAGTTATTTCCAGTTATTTTGATCTTCATAGGGCTTTTGCATTTCTACTAGTCAGAATCTCCTTGTACAACACTGCTCACAGCTACAGAACAGAACCAAACATAGCGCAGGCTAACAGGCACAAACACACCAAATGGGGAGACTAGACAAACTGCAACAAGGACTGTTGCAGGTTTTTTTTCCTGGAATAACACAGATCCTAGAAAACCAGAACATAACTCATCAGAAATCCCACAAAAGTTGCCATACACAGTCAACAAGAGTTCAGATGAAACCTTTCAAGTGATTATCAACAAGGGTGAAAGAAAAAAGTAATTTCATATCATTACATATTAAGTCTCTGGAACACAGGTTAATTACTAGCTGGATAACTTGTGGAAAACAAATACACTTAAGAGTCTTCCAACACAGCTATGAAGGTGCTTGGGGAGAGCTTCTTGCAGCAGGAGAGCTGAGATATGCTCTTTTCTGCTGCAAATGTAATCGACCAACTGCCAAAAGGCTTTGGTCTTTGGCCTATGATTTTGATGTGGACTGTTCCTACTTCTAGCATGACTGTGGGCCTGGAAACAAACATAAGGCAAGTGACTGATCAGAACTATCTGCAAATTAGAGTTAAAACTAAAATGGAGCAGCTGCCAGCTGTGCACACAGACAAGCACATCCACAGCGTGACCAAAATCACTCATCCGGGAAGGAATATGCAATAGGATGAGAGGGATCTTTTGTGGGAAGGACTGAGAAATTAAAAGCATCACACAAAATGGGTTTGAAACAGATCTCAGCCCCTCAAACCCAAAACAGGATCAATTTTATCACTTTCAGATATGTAACATATGCAACCTGAAACACAGCCTGCTTCAAAAACTCCCACAACTAGGATACTACAACCAACTTGAGCGATCTTTTCTATTGTATCTCTCTCTTTACCAATAAGGATTCTCTTCTAGTATCTCCCTGTTGCAATTTAGGCCCATCGCTTCTTGCGTATGCACTGTGACCTGAAGAAGTGTGGTACCCAAAACTGAACACAGAACTCCACCTGAACAGCTGAAGGACAAGAGTTTGACACAGTAATCTAGAACAATTCTTGTTTTTTCAAAGTATGACACTTGAACTTGGCCTCAAAACCACAATAAATTAACAGTCTGTTTTCAAAACACTCCAAAAAGAAACCAGCCTTCACAGTAACAGCCTCAATATGGCATCTGAATGTGCTTGAAAAAGGCAACAGAACTACAATTACTATTTCCTACTAAATCTGTCCTACATCTCCCAAATCAAAATCCACTAGTCCTTTACTCTGATGGCTTAGAAGTGTCCATGCATTGACAGTCACACTGTAACACTGCAAGGCCTTCCTCTAACACCATCATCTATAGCACCAAAGTCAGTTTACCAAATACTTTTACATTCTCACCCATCCCTGCATTACCTCAGCCCTTTTCATCCTACAATTAAATCGGCAGCTATTTCCTGTCATTGATCCAGAGTGGATACAGGTCAGCCACTTTGTCTGTAAAGAGGACCAATCAAAAAAAAAACAAACAAAAAAACAAACAAAAAAACAAAAAAAACAAAAAAAAAAAAACAAAAAAAAAAAAAACAACCTCCCTGGCCACCCTGCCCTTAAAAAAGACCAGTCCCTTTTCCTGATATGTTCAGTACAGATGACAAATGACAGCAAAAGTGGTAGATTTTTTTCCAGTGATGATGTCTAACCTTTGCTTTCCTCTTCTTCCTCCATGAAAACATGTTCCTGGATAAACAAAAGCAGTTTTTCCTGAAGTGATGTGCTAGGAAGATAACCTAGAAGTCCAACTGCTTCTTCATTATTATTTGAATCCTGATGACTCAAAATCAGCAACCAGTCACAGAGTATCATAAAGGCCTGTATAAAGCAAACAAAGCCAAAGAAGGATTTAGAGACCACATTACTTTTCATGCCAACTCCACTTTGCATCACCATAAAACACCAGAAGTCACAATCTAGCTTCTATCCAACTTTTCTTCCTTGCAAACTAAAGATTTCTGGTTCTTCTCAGCGTGTGATAAAATGCCACAGGTAAGCCCTTCCAGAAACTGTACCTTAACGTACAGTATATACAAGTATCATGCATGAACACCACCTAAAGATTTTCAAACCTCCATGGGAAGGAAGAAGGGCTCTAATATGTTAGAATATCTCTCTTTTTACATGTGAATCACTGGACAATTTCTCCTCTTTTTTTTTTTTTAATTTTTTTAAGTTATATTCATAGCAAAACATTAATAAAGCAATGACAGCAACCAGTACACTGATCAGTCTAATCAGAAAATACAATGATTATCAACTGGCAAATGTAGTCATTCAGATTCAGGCCTTGATTCTGCAGATGGACCCATGCAGACACATTATCTATACTTGATTAAAGCACTAACTTTCGTATCATTTTAACTAACATAACTTTAATTTTCCTTCAAAATAAATAGTTGAAGAGTGGGGTTCTTTAAGTTATTTCTCTGCTAAGATACAAAAAATATAAGAAATCAGTAGAAGGAAATACTAGTGTGAAAAGAAAGGCAGACATTTAAAGGGAAGACTGAGCATGTACGTTAGTTAAGTGACAGAGAAACACAAACCTTTTGTCTTACATCTTTCTCCTTATGGTGGAGGAAACACATGCAAATCTGACTGAAATGTCTCATCTCTCTTCTTAGTGCAAAAAGAGTCTCCTAAAAACATATTTAGGAAAAGTGACAGGACAAATATGTTAGGGACTACAACTCAAGAGAGAATTACAGAACTAAAAACAGTTGCATCTTTCTTCCACTGATATTACTCATTTAAGATAGCACAGCTGATGACATTATGAAAGAAGCTGACATCCCACAGTAGTAACAGCTTCCTAGCTATGAACAACATTAAAACCATGTCTTGTTTTCAGGTACAATATCTGGGATAGAAAGGTCAGCCTATGAAAATATATATACTTCCCACCCACCCCCCCTCGATTCTGATGCAGAAATATGGCGACTACTAGTAGGATATGTGCACCTGTCACACTTGCTGAGGCTGGTGGCATTCAGCAAGTCACAAACTCTTTGTTTCTCCATCTGTAGAATGGGTAGCTTTAATAGCATGTATTATCTTATTCACTTATTCACTTCAGCTTGTTCTTATAAAGCAATGATAATGATTTCCACTTTAGAGATGGAAGTAGAGTCATAAAAACTCTGGTCCATCCCACCTAATTTTCAATGTAAATTGCCTTCTGGAGTTGCTCTTCTCTCTCCCTCTATTGATTACAGAGGGAACGCAGTTTAAATATGCTGCTAACTTTGGCACTCAGAAACTCAGACACCTCTACTTGTTCAGATAAATCCAGCAAGAAAGACTATTTGATTTGCCCACAGCCACATAAAAGACTTTCTGATCCTTCACCAGGTCCCAGCTGTTGCGCTGCACTGAGCTTTAAGCAGTCAATAGAAGAGGAATGCCCTTACAGGAGGGCTGGATTTCATGCTATGCAACTGTATCTTTGTAAGAAAGGCGATCCAACCAGGGCACCCTGCAAAGAAGCAGAGGAGGAAGCAAAACATTGCCTTAAAACTATTGGGTGAGGGGGGAGTGGGGGAGAAGAAACAGACCTAGAGCTGCTGTCCAGGAAATGTTCTTTTTTGCTCTTGGAACTTCTCTCTCTGCCAACATCCAGATTTGGCCCTGCAGAGTGGGCTGTAACATTATGCCTCCAATCAAAATCTGCTCCCATATGAAAGGCCAAATTAAAAAATATGCTGCCCCATTATCAGTCAAGCTAACTGTGTCTGGACTGAAAGGCAGAACATATTAGAGCAGTGAGAGATGCAGACATCCACACAGGAATGGAACGGGACAGGAATAGACTGTGAATCAGTCACCAAACGGGTAACTTCCCAGCTAGCATTTCTCACACAAAACAAATATCCGTGTCAGAGTCCTGTTCTGTACACACAGGAGCACCGGGGGAAGGGGACAGAATGACAGAGGCAGCAACACTGGGTGTAGTCAGAAATCACCACAGAGGAGCCACACAGGTACCAAAGCATAAAAGAGTTTTCCTCTCTGGCATTTTCAACTAGACTGTCTTCTGAAATACCTGCCAGAGCTTGGCACTTTATAAAACCAATTAAGAAAGTAAATAAATCAGCTGATGAGAAAATTACCACTTTCTTCAAACTTTCTGCCAGAAATATAAGTAAAACAAGAAAATAAAAACCAAACAAAGCAACAGGACTTCCTGGAGTTTTCATTGAATATTCTTTGCTGCTTAAAGCAAGAAAACAACAAACTGTTTGGCAGTGGAACAAGTTTCTTATCTCCATCAAGCCCCAGGAATTCAATGCACATGTTTTGCAGTAAAAATAGAGGTGAGCCATTGTTCACTTATTCTCTTGCAGACTGAAAAAGCATAAACACTTTTAAAAAAAGAAGGGCAAGGCAGAGAGAAAATGCCTCAACTCAGTTTGGTTTCCTCAAGAAAACAAACAAATTATCTTCTTAGAAGGGTTGTTTTTTTCTAGCAATCTGAGAACAGAAAAGCAACTTAAAGTTCTAGAAACACAACTCTGGGTTTCAAAATTACATGGAGTGGCTAACCTTGGGAGAATTTTCTGAAACTGCAGCTAGTTGCCACAGGAGAGAAAAATATGTGCACTGGAGAGCTGGCAGGATCATCTGTAAATAAAAACACATGTCCTTTATTTACATTAAAGACTCAACAGCACAAAGATTAGGACTAAATAAAGCATCCAAGCCTGACATTCTACATGCTGTTTGCATGACCATTTCTGCACTGTTATGTAGAATCTCAAAATAAATTTAATAGGTTTACATACAAGCAAACATTGCCTGCTGAGAAACTTCATTACTAAGGTGCTGCTTCTACCGAACTCTGTAAAGTTCTCTGTAAACTCTGTAAAGAACTCCGTAAAGTAAATGGAACGTAAGCATGTACTAAAAAGGGTGTTCACAGAGGCTAACTTTAGCTCTGCAGTCTTTGGCGAAAGGCAGACTCCCCCAGAGGGCAAGTCAGAGCAGAAGCCAAACCTTAGTGCTTCAATGCTCCACCCAAAGGAGTCCACCTCTACCCACTGGCTGCAGGCTCTCTCTACTCAACTAAATTTTACGCCTTCCTACATAACCTCAGGTTTTCTCCTGAAAATAGGGGCTGATTAACATTCATGACTGCCAGAGTACTTCATCTTGTAATCCTAGGACATACACCTCCATCTTGGCATAGCCAATGTTTCAGTTGAGGCAACTAGACAACCAAAAGGCTGCAGTTGAGACAACTGGTAATTACAAACCATCTGCAGCAAGAGTCAGTGTGCAAGCAACAGGTACGAAGTATTCCAATTTATTGTTACATACAATCTATAAGGGTCTCCTCACACTCCCAACAATTTCACTTCTACTGAGAGCAAGACTGCAGTCAATGGGAAGTACTGAGCATGACAGAGGATAATTCCAGATGTCAGATGATTATCGTAGCTTTGGACAATCTCCAAAATAAACAAATCTATGGCACAAATTTCACAATTCCAATAACATTATACCAAAGACAGTCTCAGTTTCCCAGACTCAGAAATGGGAACAGTATTTTCCTGCCTCATAGTACAGTTTATTTAATAGTACAAGATAGTTTAATGTACAACATAGTACAAGATTATTTAATGTTTCCTAACTTCCCTGCTTTCAACAAGAAAAACCTCTTTCAATGTTAAATATTAACAATTCACCAGAACAGGCAAACTCCCATGTTCCATTTCAAACACCAGCAACCTTAAAGTCTTGTCACATAGATTCCACTTGGTGAGATCATGGGCACTGCAAGTGAAAAAGAAACAATAGTGAAAATGAAATCATGAAGCAAGAAATGAAATCTCACCTGACCAAACAAGTTAAATGTATCCTATTTTTGCCTTCATCTGATGTACAACAATAACATTAAACAACTAATTATAAGGGGGCGGAGGGCACTGAAATCAAGTTTTTCATGATCTAACGCTGCAACCTTTAGTCCATAGCTTTATAGTCTGCATTCCTACCACAAAACTGCAGTGTTGTGAGAAGAGGAAAAATAAGTCTGGGCTCTGTACCTTTTCCTATACTCTATCGACACTCTCTAAGTGCCCAAAAAGTTCTAATAAACAATTTCTCCACCTCTCTTTAAAAGACTGTTTTTAATACTCTTCAGTGTTCACAACTCAACATTAGACTTCTCTTCGCAAAAACAGAGCAGCCCTAGAAGGCAAAATAGATAAAAGACACATTGAGAATAAGGCACAGTTCCTCCACCCTCTACTATCTTGCATGATAATTTACTTGGTGAACAATCCATGGAGAACCAAGCTTTTGAGAAATCCATCCTTTAACAAAAGATGATCAAATAAACTAAAACAAACAAAGCAGATTACATCTGCTGAGGAAAAAAGGCTGCATTCACTATACCCTCTTCAAACTGACCACCAGTGTTGACAGTAAGGCAGTGCAAAAGCATCCAGCTAGGAGGGAGGCACCACAGAGAGGAACTTTGTGTCCACTCTGACATCCCAACTCTGTAGCACACGCTTCTCATCCACATTAGGGCTGATGCTCCAGCCTCAGTAACAAGTCCAAAAAGAATTCCATATCCAAGAGTACAGTTCTGTTAAGAAGAAACTAAACCTTGCAGCACCTCTCACAGGGATCATTTTCATTCTCTTGTGAAAAATCTTATTAAATCCCACAAACGAGCCATTCTCACTTTGCACCTGTTAGGTCGATGCTTAAGTATATGGGAAAGTAAATTGTGTAAATAAATATCTCACTTATGAAAAGCTGCTACTCTTCTCAAAGCAGAGTGCATCTGGGAAATTTCTCCTGCATCCATACAAAATCCTTCTTCCTAAATGATGAAAGTTTGGGAAAGAGAAAGGAATTAGCCAGTGTGAGGCAAAGCAACTGCTCTGTTTTCTTCCCAACCAACCCACAAGTTTGAACTACTCTCCTCCAGCCCTCCCGAGTCCCTTCACCTTTAAACACACTACTTGTCTTCCTCTACAGTAAAAAGAAAACAACACATTGACTGCACAGAAATTTTATATAAGGAAATTTCCCTGTCATCAGTAAACCCACAGCAGCCTCCCTAGACTACAATATTGCTAACACAGAGTAAAAACTAGCAGGCTAACAGAGAAGTGCTAACCCTCAGACTCACAGGCCATTCATGGTCCCTCACACAGTTGTTAAGGATCTCTGGAAAGCTAACTGTTCACATGGTGCTGACTCTCCTTGCTTCCAGCTGCCAGATCACATTCAAAGATAGCTAAAAATACATTAAATACTTTCCCATAGATGCAATTGCTGTAGTTTCCACAAGTATACTACATGATTATGGGAGACAGTATATACAAGCAGGAATTAGAAGGGAGGGGTTCCAGGAGAAAAATCTCTTTATTTAGACATGGATTGCACTACGAAGGAGTTGAAGAATCCCTGGTCTAGCACTTATCTTGTTTCTCATAAGTACACATTCTCCCACATTGACATAGATATCTATTTAAGACCAACAAAATAAATCCAATCTGAGGTTAGGGGATTTTTTGGCTTGACACAGTTTACAATATCACAGTGTCCAATAAAAACCTGACAGTGTTAACTCTCATACCATGGCATGACACCTGTTCATGACGGCACAGTTGATCAGATCAGCTGCGGGCTTCTGTTGTTCAGTTCAGCCAGCAAGCTATTCATATCACCACCAGCTGTTTCTGCTTTTTAGAACTAATGAAAAACTTTGAGGGAGACTCTGCAGTCCTCCTTCAAGGGGAAAGTCAGCATTTCAAAGACCTCAAAGCTATATGATCTGCATTACAGACTGATGCTTTTTCTTTTTTTTTTTTTTTTTTCCTTAGTACTATCTCTACAGCCAAAGTGGCAGCTCAAAAGACATCTTGTGTACAGTCAAATATGTACAAGTACAGAACTATACCTTTTTGGGAACAGTCTCATCACCTACAGATCCACAGCAAGATCTTACACAGAGTATCTTTGGCATAGCAATGGAGCAACTATGGAGCTTAGGTCCAGAATATTCAGAAGACTTAAAATGCCCTGTTGCTGGCATGGACTACCTCATTTATTATTTTCCCCACTCTATTCCTGCCAAAATACATCTGCTTCATTAAAATGTAAACAGTCTTTTCAGAGACACAAACCCATCTTCGAAAGATCTGCTACCCTCAAGCAGAAACAGCAGGCAAAGAATAGTTCTATATCCCCTATAAGTGTTGTTTTCTTTTTTCATAGGGAAACAGTCTGTTTATCTCCACAATGACTCACACTCACCTTTTGCCAGAAGCCATCTAGTAGCTGGTTAAGCTGTCCCATCAACTCATCTATCAGTTGAGTTCGGGCATGATCCACCTGGCTATAGATGGCAATTTCTTCACTGCAGAGGATATAGTAAGTCCTGGAGGAAGCTTCAAGGACAGACATGTCAGAGTGTTTGGCCACAATGTCTTTTACCTCGCTCAGTAAAGCATCCAAATGCTGCAGGTGATAAAAGTAGTATTACAGGTAAATTGTACAAAAATGCACTTATGCTTTAGACACATTTCACTAGGCCCATATATCTCTACAAGTCATACAACCAAGAAGAAATAAATGCCAGTCTAAGGAGCAGAGGGACAGGATTGGAGGATACAACTCTTTACTGGGTTTATAGCTCTTTTTCATTATTATTATCTCTGGATCTTCCTAAAAAATGAAGCAACTGCTTTAAGTTCTACTTTAGCGTTACGTGTTTGGCACTACCTACAAATAAAGACAAAGGTAGGGAATAAAAAAATGCCTTTAGAAAGGACAGGTGTGTCTCCAAACAAGGGAAATTGTCTCCTTCAGCAGCAGAGGATGGAGAATGTTTCGGATCACGTCAGTAACTGGGGTCCACTCTTAGAGGAGGTAAACTCTGCCATTCTGCTGACTCTCTTCCAGTTAATATTGTGTGCTGAAATTAACCTAGGAGTGTTCATCTAGCATCACCTCCCTGTAAACATCCCTGATTAAGAATACATTAAGCTATTTCAAGGATTTCATCTATCTATTTCTGACCATCCCTCTCCCATCAGCAGACATATTATCTCCATTCTTATCTTTCAGTTACTATCATTCCCCAGCAGCTGGGAGTCAGTCTTCAAGAAAAACGAAACCTATTCTGAAGTAAACTCCTGGGAGACACCAGCTTAGACACATGGCATAACCCACCTTCTTTCCACCCAACAATGAGAAACCCAGGTCTGGGCCTACCACGTGAAACCACAAACCATTACCCACCAGGGCTAGTCACAGCATATCAGAACTGACAAGCACTAAGGCTTTTCTTTGGCAGCCCCACATGAAAGAGTAAAGCCTGAATGAAAACAGTTTCCTCAAGGTATGAGACCATTTCTTCATATTCCAATAGTCTCCTACTTGTTCCAAGTCCCAATAACTCTGTACATTGTCACTTAAATTTAGTGCATTCCACATGAACCGACTACCCCAATTCCTATTCACCTTCTCTAGATGTCCCGTACTGTAAACATCTAAATCATAATACTGAGGAATCTGCAGAAGATTGGCCACTTTTTGTGCATCTGTTGAAAACTGCAGAGAAAAAACAGGATATGAATACACTGCAGGAATTTTAATGAAATATTTAACATGCATTCACAGAGCAGCTGTTAGTTACCTTTGCCAAGAGCTGAGGAAGCACGATAATAAAGTGCTCAGTAATTTTGGTACAATCTTCCAATTGTATTTTCTTCTCTTTTACTGACAGAATCTGCAGATAAAGCATTTTGTTTGAATTATAACGTCTCTTGGATTTGAGTGAATTTTACATGTAACCCAAGGTTAACTCACAAGCCTCTGTCGAAAGCATAGGAAGCTAAGATAAAGATACTTTTCCACAGAGACAACCAGATATTTTTTAATTTTTTAACCTTAAATTAGATGCAAATCGCTGAACAGCTATATCTTGTGGATAAAATGCTCACCATTTGTCAATAACATGCTTTAACTAGCTTTCCTCTAATGCTCATCTCCTTCAACATCCTCTACTAATAAGATCTAGAGGTCAAAAGACATTGTCATTTCATAAACATAAGACATTTTATTTCCTAAGATATACCTACCACTAGGAACATGCTGTCTGACAAAGCACATAAGGCAAAGAGAATGTGATTACAGGACAATAAATAAGACTAAGATGCACTGACTTTTTTGGCTGCACCTCTGCCCACTGGAGGATGACCTTCAGCTGCTTCTCTAACCGTTGCGAGGATAATTTCAATGAGAGCACTTTCATGGGCATCACTCAGTGCTGTAAGTAAATCAGTCTCCTTTCAGCATCACACAAAAGAAAAATGAAGATGCAGCAACAGCTAACGTAAAGCCTACTCTTTTATCTGAAGAACTGTGGAAGGACACTACAGAAAAAAAGATACAGTGTTGCTAAATAAACACCTAGAAAATGTTTGATTTAATTTGAAGAAAATTATTTTCTATGTTTACTGAACACAAAACCAGTTAATCCTCTCATGGCTAAACTTTTTAGGGCAGTTGGGTTCCCAAAAACACAAGCAGTTTTAATAAGGCTTATTCCTACTGACTACCTTCTCATTTAGGACAAACTTGCTTCTTTGAGTACCAAAATGCTTTAACTCACTGGGTCTACAAACTTTGATTTCAATCACACAACCACCTTCAGTTCTACTACAACAATGCAGAGAATCCCTTAGGTTGGAAGGGATCGTAAAGATTTATTTAAGTTCACTTTAAAATAATTCTACAAAAAAATAATCCTCTAGAGTGTTAGATGTCAATGAACTCAACACTATACTGATTTTCTCTTCAGGTATGAACAACAGCCTGACAATACTGCACTTCAATCAATTAATACTTTTAGATTCTTACGTTTTGGACAAACAAACAAAAAAAGTGAATGCTACATAAACATTATGGCTTAATTACACAAATATTCTTGCAAAATTTCTAAACTAACATTACATAAATAAAGAATACTGAATAAAACAAATATGTTGATATAAATATCACATCAGCAGTGCATTAAGTTGCATCTGCCTCGTGGCCCTTGGGGACCACAATTTTAGATCAAAGGGTACTGCAATATGGAACGGTCCTAAACGAGCTGAAGGCAAAGTTCAAAAAACAGTATCAAAAGACACAACTAAGCTCTTTGCTTACCCACCTTCTCCATCTTCTTCAGCATTTTTTAATAGAAGAGTGGTCATGCACTCCCAGTCCTTCAGGAATTTGCCTGCCCAGTCCCACAAGCTGTCTATGAGGTATGCAACATGTTTGTGTAGCTAGGGATTAAAAACATAAGTTTATAGAAGCAAACACATCATTAAAAGAAATACAGCTTCATATGTTCCTTTCCCTTTTTCCAATTACAAAGCTTTGTCATTCACACATATTCACACATAGTATTCCAACATACATAGTTTGAGGTTAACCAACATTTAAACACCATGTCCTCAATCTGATACAAAGTAGGAAAGTGGGAAAAACAGCAGGAAAAGCAGGAAAAAAGCTTTTCACTTTTTAGGATATCTTTTCTTTGTAATTCAAGTAATCTCTTTAAAACTAGCTTCTGTATTGCTTTTCTATTGTTGATCATAACAACTGAAAATCCAACCTTGGGACTAGAAATGAGTCGACATTTTAAGCAATTTCTGTGAAATTCTCTGCAGAAAGAATCAAAACTACTGTGCCTGAGACACATTAGCCAGACGTAGGTCTGCACCACTGCAAAAGCCAAATAGTGAAGCATAGCACTTAAGTTGATAAAACTCAGTAAAACTACACAGTTCTTAGTCAGCATAGGGCCATGGCACAGCAAGCCATATCTGCCTGCAGAAAGACATGGACATACACCAAAAAAACATCACTCAGTAGCATTAGTCTTTCAGGTTGTTTTCAGCTCTGATTTTCTCTATTAACGTAGCTGTAGATTAGCTTTAATGCAACAGAATATTTAATTAATCTTAATTAAAAACTCATCCTAGAGAACAAAAACATCCCAAACACCAAACATTTCAGAGCTCACCACCAGAAATAGATTTCAAAAGGAAGCCAATACTTGATTTAACATGCAACACTGGCTTTAAAAGGCTTACTGCAGAGGCTGTTCTCACCTCACTCTCCAGGAAAAAACGTATTAATCTTTTCAACTGGTCAGTACTCGCTCCAAACTTCCCTCCTCCTTTGGGCTGAACTTCATCTCCCTCATGACTAAGCAGCCTGCCAACAGAAAAGGAAGTCAGTCCAGTTCTGCCCCATTCTCCTTATACTCATTTGCCAATGAAACACTAATTCTGTCAAAATCCCAAGGACATTTCTTCTAAGTGTCTACTTATTTACTCCAAATCACATTAGGCTTTTTTATCAGATGAAAGGAAAAGAGATTAGATTCTTTTCCATTATGAGATCTGCTATCCCTGTGGATACACAGACTATTTCTGACAGTTTCACAGGTAACCTGACAGCTTTCTGGACCACAGATGCACATTCCACAGCGTTGAACATATAATGAGGTAGGCATTTCCTCAAGCTTGGAAAGGGGCTTGCTCTAGGCTGAATTTAAACCTTAACAACAGAGTAGAGATATTACTACCCAGCCATTATTCACATCATGGTATATCTTGGAACTGAAACTTCTTAAAGAAAGCATAGTATCATGTATTTATAAGAGGCAATTTACTCAACTTCACACAGTGGAAGAACTGTTCTTCTTCTGTCTGAAGTATGAAGCTCAATGTGACACTTCAATTTCTATTTCTCTCTTTAGCTGAGTGTGATGGTACCACTCACAAAAAGTGCTAATCCCAAAATAAATATAGGAAGGCCATCCCTGCAGATTAACTTAAGGCTCAAACAGCTTGTATTCAAGAGCAGGACCATGCTACTCAATGTCAGTAAAAGCTCATACTTCCAGAAAGTGCTTCTGCTGGTATAATTTATGCCAGCTAAGTAAGTAATCTAAGTTAAAAATGCAGACATTGAGGAGATTCCATGCAAATCAAGAAGGGCAGCAGGGAGGAGAAGCATAAGCATTGATACTAAAACTTTTAGCAGTATGACCAGGGAAAAGAGGCTAACATCTCTATCACACTAGAACAAACATTTCTATACTGGCAGAAGTGCCAGAGAGAAGAAGTGGGCAAACAAGAACAAGGATGAAGTTTACAGGACCAAAGTATCCACACTGCACTGGGAAGCTGGGTAGAAAAAGTAAAGTTATTGAGACAATCACTTCAATGGCAAAAAGCAGCAGTGTTCTGAAAGGAAAAACACCTGATTTATGATAGAATATTAGGACCAACACAAAAGACTAAGTAAGACTAGCAGATGTGATAGAAGACTTATCAAAACAGAAAATTTTCTTCATCTGTCTTTCTGTTGGACTTGGCTCCACAAACCCCAGAATGTCAGCAATTCAGCTAGATAGGAAGAGACAACTAAGATAAGATTCTGCATGTGTGGAAACACAAATCATTATTATTTCTGAATTTTTCCCCATAAAAGTCTTGCCAAAATATTTTTATTTTCATTCCTCTTTGTGAGGCAAAATTATTTCTCTCAGCCATAGAGACAGAATATTTCTTTCTTCTGCTTTAGCATGCCAACTCCATTCACTTCATGCAACTATTGTTATAAGAAGCCTATTTGTAAGAGTCACTCCTGGGAAAGATAAACTCTGTACTTCATTAACCTGACAGCAAATTGGGAGGGCTTTTTAATCTGCTGCATCTCTCATTATTCAAAGTCTTTACAATGTATAAGGCAACTTCCAAAGGGAGAAGAGGAGGCCATTTTTGTGATTAATCACCAAAGCTATGGAAATCCAGCAGATGCCAGGTGATGAATTAGCTCATAAGAAGCAAAGCAACAGGAAAAGAAAGTAGAGGTACGCTCTAAAGGAGGTATGCTCTCAGCATAGCATGGCACCTGTGGATCAGTCAGTTGTTTCATGTTCTCTGTGTTAGTCTTGCAACTTTTCTCACGCCTGTTGTGCCAGGACTATGCAGGGGAACACATTATTACCCCCAGAGAGCATTTCTCTTCTGATTCAGCAGAAGAAAGCACATCTACTACCCTCATGGTACACACTTCCAGCTGAAAAATGAATGCTTAATATAAGCATTATATTTTTTATTATCTTAATATATTTATATATCTTAAATAAATCCACTTTCATTCTGAAAGAAATGAGAATATGCAAGAAGCAGGCATGCAGACAGGCAGAGATACCTTTTATAAAGGAATTCCCCAGCCGCTACTGCAAGTGGACGGTGTGTGGTATAAACAAACTGGTATAACATTTCACAGTCTTCAGTTGACAACACATCCTCACAGTTCCTAGGCAAAAATAACAACGGAAGTTGTAGTTCAGGTTTACCTGCAAAGAATATTATAATGCTATGTCCAGCTTTTACTAGACCTGATTCTCCATAGCCCTGCAACTTGTTTACACAGCTAAATTTTTGTAGAACATATCTAAAACCGCTACCAAACAAAATTGGCAGCATTCTTTTACTACTGTGTAGAGAAAGAGAGGTCTGTGCAAACCATGATGAATCAGGCCCACTGCACGGACATGAACATTAATTTAAAGTATAATTAAAAGGTTGATTACTGGTCACAGTAAAAAGAGTAATAGTAATAAAATAGGAAAATCAGGCCTCAACTTTAGACTTAGATGTTCACCATAGAAGATAATAAACAAGAAGCAGTCTTCAGTACAACTTATTTTTAAATTATTTATTACAGCATTTTAAAACCTATATTCTATTATACTAGGCTTATCCAGAGTCACACATAAAAAGAAATTAAAACACATTCTTGATAGCATGTTTATGACTGTGGCCTTTCTGTGCAAACATACTCGAAGTCACAATTTTTTTCATTCAGCTACACATCTTGAGAATACTACATGCCAATTAGTAAACCTAGAACACTCTATGAGAGGTAGAAATGGTATTAATATCAACCTTTTACAAAAAGGAAACTGAAGCATCAAGTCTGAATTATCCCACCCAAGAGATACCAGAGGCATGAAGTCCAAAGCAAGGATTACAGTTTCAAAATGCCTGCTTCTTACTGCCACAGCCATGTTATTAGACAAAGTTACTTCAGAGAATGAAAGAGCAACATATCAGATCCTTACACTTACTACAGCTAGGTGAGGGGAAAGTGTTTTTATTTATTACTGCACTCAATCCTCAAGCAGTAACAGTTTAAACCCATCTACAGCTGTGGTCCAATAGCTTCTCTAAAACTGAGGATTCATGCTCTTCATTTGCTGGGAGTGATTTCTTACAAAACTAGCAGCCCTTCCTGCACTTGCCCATTTGTCTCCAAACCCATCACATCCTTTAGCATCCTCACAAGTCACAAAGACCCAAAGCACCCTCCAACCTGACTGAAAAAAAGTGAGCTTGAGTTAGTTGAGGGTATCACCAGAGTGCCCATTGCAAATATTTTTGAGCACTGCCTGGGATTTAAAATCAGTGGGGGTGGGGGGGATGAGGGAGAAGAAAAGCCAGTACTCATTTCTCAAAGCCAATAGCCTCTTATTTATAGAAGTTGATACCTCATGAATTTTAGCTTTACAATGTTTTTGTATTACTCATGTATCATTTGATTTTTTCACATTTTTTCTGTGGTTGCTTACAATGGCCACTGGAACAGTAAAAACATCTTTAAATTGAAGTGTTTATGGTATGTCTCCAAAAGTGATGAGTCAAACTTGCAAGATAATGCTTGCCCTCAACTAGAAAGAAAAGCTGCCTTACATACTTCAGGCAGGTTTTGGTGGCCTCTTTTAACATGCAATTTCCTTGAGTATATATTTGCAGTAATAGGACACATAGAAAGTGCTCTGAGTATATATATTGTGAAATCAACATAAAGGAAAATTTTTATGCGACTCTTATTCAGTGATCTACAGATCTGGGGAAATAGAGTAAAAATGTGTTTATTGAGGTTAAACAGTAAGAAAACAGAAGAGGTAACATGGTGCATTAGAGCATATGAATAAGCATTGGTGAGTCCTGTGAAGCCATAGTACAAGTTTAACAAGTGGTACGAAAACAAAGACTGACAACAAATTGCACTTACAGGAGTAAAAATACATGATATAGCAAGTCTTTATATTAAAAGACTATGGGGAATTTACTGAAATAAACTAGCAGTCTGACAAGGTTTTTTTCATTCTTTTTAATGTCAATATGTTATTTAGTTCTTCTAAAGCACCAGTTTCTATGAAGCTGCCCTTGTCATCTTCTCTGTATATATTTTTAAAAAACTGTGGACAGCTTGAAAAAGGAGAAATTTCTGTACAAACATACTGTGATCTAGACTGGGACCACACAGAATCACAGAATGGCTGAGGATGGACAGCACCTCTGGATATCATCTAGTCTAAACCCTTGCTCAGAGGGGGATCAGCTGGAGCAGTTTGTTGAGGGTTGTGTCCAGTTAGGATTGAAGATCTATAAAGTCGGAGACTCTACAACTTCTCTGGCAACTCTTCCAGTATTGGACCACCCCCACGGCAAAAAAACCTTTTTTCTTATGCTTAAATGGAATTTCCTATATGAACAGGCTAGTCAAATGTACACATTTTTTAATATGTGAATTTTTTATTTTTTATATTTCAGGTCTTCTCTTCTTAGCACAGTTACGGGAATAGCGAATGCAACACCTGTGTGTCTCTATTTTAAAAAAATTCCTTGCCTAAAACATTAAAACATTCAGATGGTTCAAAGAGCTCAGCAACATGCCTGCCATCTCTTTGGGTAGAAATTTAGGACTCTGCCTTTCCAGTATAAATGAAACTGACTTTCCTTAGACATCTCCCTTCCTTAGGAGGGGATCTGGGAGTCCTGGTGTGCACCAAGTAGAACAGGAGCCACCAATGTGCCCTTGCAGCAAAGAAAGCTCATGGCACCCTGGGTTGTGTTAGGAGTAGTACTGCCAGCAGGTCAAGGGAAGTGATCCTTCCCCTCTACTCAGCACTGGTGAGGCCACACCTGGGGTGCTGGTTCCAGTGCTGAGCTCCTCAGTACGAGACATGGACATACTAGAGAGAGTCCAATGAAAGGCCACAGAGGTTATTAAGAGACTAGAGCATCTCTTCTATGAGGGAAGGCTGAGAGAGGTGGGAATGCTCAGCCTGGAGAAGAGAAGGTTCAGAGGGCAACTTATCAATGTGTGTAAGTACCTGAAGGGAGGGCTCAAAGAAGATGGAGCCAGACTCTGCTCAGTAACAGGACCAGAGGCAACAGGCACAAACTGAAAGACAGAAAGTTCCCGCTGAACATCAGAAAACAATGACGTTTTTACTGTGAGGGTGACAGAGCACTGGAACAGGCTGCCCAGAGAGGTTGTGGAGTCTCCATTGCTGGAGATACTCAAAAGCCATCTGGATGTAGTCCTGGGCAACTGACTCTAGGTGGCCCTACTTGAGCAGGGGGGTTGGACCAGATGACCTCCAGAAATCCCTCTAACCTTAGCCATTCTGTGATTCTGAAATCACAACCTCCTTGTTTTTAACTTTGTCTTCAAAGAGGCTAGGAATTTGCCCCAGTTACATTCATCTACAGCAGTGTTATTTCCTCCCTCCTCAAGACAAGAGTAGGCCAGATGCAATATCTCTGGCCATGTAGGAAGCACTCCCTAATAGCACAGAAGCAAAGGAAGGGGAAAAAAACCCCCCACATTTTCTTTGCAGCCCAGGCTGACAGACACTCATGACACCACTTGAGCACCTTTTTTTTTTTTAACCTTTCTTGAATGGGAGGGACCACCCGTATGTAGTACTACTAGTACTTTTCACATAGTGCTCAACCACTACTCTCTGTGATACAATGAGGTTTATACTCATAACTGAGTGCTTAGGGGCTTTACTTGCCTCTTGACTACACCCACTACCACTACCACTAATACTACCACAGTAAATAGGTGCCTTTCTTTTTTACATACATAAGACAATCATCAAACATTCGAAGAATACTTCAAATACAGCAATAATACTGCTGCAGATTTACAGCCCTCAGAATGCCAAGCAACAGATAAAGGTTAAGCCAGAAGTGCCTGCCAGTGTTTAGGTGCCTAAAAATAAACAGGTATGGCCTTCCACATACCAATGGCCTTCCACATACCAATGTCATGACATACCATTTTCTCTGCACTGCAGTGTGAATGTGTTACGAAGAAGGAGTTGGGATATTCTACAGGGAGATGACAGACCCAGTTTGTTCTGCATATGGCACTAGTTGAAAGATTGTGTATCTGGCTTTTTGTTCCATTTCACTGTACACAAGAGACATGACTGCTGGAGTCACCTTTCTTGGTCTGTGCTATTGCTTATAGCAAGGATAACCATCAAAATCATGACAATAAAATAAAAATACACCTGATGCACTTCTCAAAGTTTTGCCACCTTATTATTTTTGGTTTTACTGGCTGTGCAGGGATCTGGCACACATTATGGGAACATTGGTAATCCAAGGTATAGCATCTTAATAAAAAAAAAAAAAAAAACAACTTAATTTTGCATTTAAAATGAATTCAATTTCAATATCCAAATTTGCAAATACATTGTAAAAACATTATTCATGCATTGAGCACTATCAACCAAGAAATGCATGTTGAATGTATTCTAATGTTTGAGATAAAATTTTTTAAGCAGAAAAATTAGCTAATCTGTTCTGTCACCTCCCTCTTTCTACCCTGCTGTCACTGCAGGTATTTCAATACGACATTTTGGTGATCAGAGAGATAACAACATGGTTGCCACTACAGTTTAACAAGAGTCCTTTCCCACATACTTTAAAAAAGGATTAGCATGCTGCAATACCGTGATTCTATGATTATGCTGTGACAGAACGCAGGAAGATGCACAATAGACAGATGCTTTATGGTGTGCTGTTTTGGTTAAGAAATATAACCCTAGGAGACATGCAATTCTTATTTTTTCTTGTTAACTCTTCAGACAGGAAAGATAAGATTTCAGAATAGATCTCAAGGTTCTTGAATAGAGGTACATGATGGCAGAAAATTGCTGAAGGAAACTTCCAAGAAAGCATAAACCTGAGAGGATGGAAAAGAGGAGACGACACCTAAGAAAGCACATGCCTTTGTTCCATTTTGGTCTTTCACTTTTGTTTTGGTTTGGAAAAGGCTTGATAAAGCTCTATCATAACTCCACCTGAAAAGGGGTGCAGTGGACCTGAAGGAATCACAGAGGAGCCGTGAGGAGCTCCATGCCATTCCCTTTTGATAGGGCCTAATCTGCTACAAGCAAGTTACTCATGCAAGAAATCAGAATATGCAGTATAATGAGCTTATAATTATATAATAAGCTTCACTGATTCATATGCTACTTCTATCAACTTGAAGATAACAATCCTTTATTTTTCCTAAAAGACACTAAACAAGACAAAGGTGGATAATTTCCTTATTTGTATGCAAAGCATGTCTTTCTCTTCAGCTTATATTTTACAATCACATGAAAACATTTTTTATAATAGCATTTAAGCCTTAAGTAAACTTAGCTGTTTTTCTGCACAATGGCTTGTCTGAATAGCTTTGCTAGATACAGTGCATTTGCCTAACAAACGTCAATTTCTCCTCTGAAGTCCATGGCTTAGTTATGAAATAACACTACAGAATCACAGAGTTCAACTCTGCTGACACTGAATTACTTGTCATGGGACATCACCACTAGAACTAGTAACATACATTATACTATTTGCCATGGCATCCTTTGCCAAATCCAGTTCTCAAGTTTATCCTACAGTGTAGACCCTCCCTCTCTGAACTAAAACACCTTCCCAGTCTAGCTGAGAACTGTAAGGGAGACTAACATTTTTAACCACAACAATGATGTATTTTTATTTGACTTGGACCCCCTGTACTAAGCAGGACACTGGGAACTTACAAGCCTCAGTTTCTTGCCTTTTAAATTGGATTAACTCTACTGACCACTGTCAAAGCACTGTGGTGAGGAATTAATGTATTTATCAGCTCCATTAAATAGTTTTTAAACTATTTAATGTGAAGTCCTCAATGAGTGCAATGTACTTGCAGTTCTCACTAAGACAGCTCTTCCAGATTTCAAACTTTAGAGTTTTGTGTTTAAAACTCAATTTATTTTCTAGTTATATTGCCTGATGTAACATAAAGTAATTTTCCCCTTTGCTATTTACATATTCAAGCTATTTGTAGATTGCACCCCTACCTGCACCACTTGTAACCTTTTCTCATTCATCTACTACAGTTACCTAACTACTTTTGCTGCTCTTTTCCAAAATCCCTCTACTCTTTCAGGCAGTTAAGCACAAAAAAATGAACAGAATTGTCAGTAGGCACACTAACTAATTTGCCTCCTAAAGGGCACTGTTTTCAGTAGGATTCCTTGGTCTCTCATTGTCACTCATGTTTTCTCCCTCTTTATTTCCTTCCTAGTTCTATTCCCTCTCAGATCCTTTGCAACATTAATGCTAACAATTATGCATAATTCAGTAGCATTAATAATTTCTATTATGCTAAACCTCATAGGCTCATTTCAGTTTTGGGATCACATCATGCTGTGTAAAAATAGAAATCTACTAGCCCAAAGACCTTGGCATTCAATTGAGACAACACGCAACAAACAAGAAAAAAATATCTCAATTCACAGACATAGTCAAGATGAAAACATAAATATGGACTTGAAAAAAACAGGTATATGCAGAGCAAGAGGGTTTTGAATCAGCACCGGAATTCTTTTTTTAAATAATGCAACACATCTAAGGGAATTGGAAAGATCAGTGTTTTCACTGCCTCTCTAGCTAGCACGAGAGAGAATGTAAAGGCCAGCATAGCTGTTTTATGGGCCAATAGTATGCAGAGTAGTCAATGTATATTCCATAGGACTGGAATGCAGTGATGGTTAAGAGATGGTCAAAGCTGTTACTAACATGCGTGGAACACAGCTCCACTGCAACAATAAAACATCACAAAAATAATTAATTGGCAACAAGGTCTTGCTACTACACTCTCCCAAAAGACAATTATGGAAGCCAGTAAGAGAGTTACTGATATAGTAAATTTTGCCCAAGGAAGTAAGAGAGCACCCAACAGACTAACTGGAGGAAAAAAGTTACTCCTGGCCTTGCTTCATGCCAACATGTCATGAAACAACAAAAGACTTATTCCAAGATTAGAGACATGTTCCCAAGGTCAGTACCTGACCAGTTAAAATCGTATTATTTGTTAAAAATAATCCACGTTCCTAAATCAAATATAGGGAGTTCATGAGGTAGTTCTTGCCAGTAACTTTAAAAACAGAAACCTGATCTGAAAGGTCTTTCCTATCTTATTAAAAATGCAAGCTGGGCAACTAGATTTCAGTTGCCAAATTTGCAGATGACAAATATGAGCCATCCACAGAAAAACCAATACAGCATGAAAAAAGCAGCAAAAAAATTTATTACATCAATGCATACAAGTAGAAGTGCCATTTATATAAGCTTCATTTATTGTTCTTTAAAGGCAGGGAAGTTGCTGTTCCTAACCCCATTTCATGTTTTACTGCATGTATCAAGCAGCATTACTGCTAAATATCCAGATATTGGTTTTGAGTTACGAGACACACCTATTCGAGGCACAACAACCCTGAAATTTCTTTGCTTCTGCAATGCCAGCAGTGAGTCCTTTCTGACACTATTGTAGGTACTAAGGCATAAGCTTCTCCCCTGCTATACGAGCATCTTGATGCAGGCTCTTCTTAAGAAGTCTATACATGCAACTGTCTATATTGCCTGCATTGTCTTCACACAGGTTTTATAGACAGGGCAGTACTAGTCTTATCAAAGAGAAAAGCTGTCACTGAATTTGCTTATTGAATCTCCAATTCCCACTTTCATCACTCCAGTAATTAAGCCAAATCAGCAGGGCTCAGAGCAACCGTGGGGGGTGGGGAGAGGGGGGGTACAGAAAGGAGGATGGCTATGCAACAGATAGCAAAAAGAGAGAGAAGCATGTATTTGCTAGGCCTCCACACAGCCTACTTAAAAACTATTTAATAATGTATTCATTTTACTTATGAAAACTACATTCTATGATGGAAAAATGTCATTCAGAGAACTTTAGAGGGCACTTATTCACATTGGAAATCATATTTAAGAAAAATCAGGAAAAAAATGCTTCAGGGAAAAAGAAACATTGATCAAACTTTTATAGCTGCAGCTTGCATTAATGAGAACATGATCCCTCATAACAAGGCCAGAGATGATAAACAGCTGCAGTGCCAACATAGCACTTGTTAGTTCAGATACAGAACAAGGGCAGCCATAACTGGTGTACAGCATCTTTGTCCTTCAACAATGGTGCGCTGCTCCTCCTAGCACAGGGACACCTTGCACGCATAGACACAGCATTGTGCTTCGTTCCAATAGCTCCACACCACGGAGAACCAGGGGATGTAGAAATGGACATTGTAAACACAGAAACAATACAACTCTAGCTACTGCTAGTGAGGCCCAAACAATGGTAGGCCCTTCAGAAAAGCATACTGTGCTCACAGCATCACGTGCTGTTCTGATGTATACGTTGAAGCAGACCTAGACAAATGCCACTCAAATCAATGGAGTGCGAAGGCAGACAGGAAAACAGACTACAAAGCAGCATTTCAATATACAAATGTGCTTGAAATTTAAGATAATGTAAATACCTACAAAACCTTATTATTTGGTCCATTAAGGTCTACATTCTCATCTAGCAATGACCAGTATTTCCAGCTTAAATGAAAAAGCAAATCCTACAAGGCTACTGGACAATGCGCCATGTTGTACATGGAGGTAAGCATCAGCAGAATTCAACTTACACTCTGAGACAGAAGGGACACTTATTGAGTCCTCACATCTCAACTTTATTAACAATTAACAATGAAATGCAGTGGGTTTTTTATTCTCATTTTGCATTGAAAAAGAGGGACAGAGACTTTATTCTTCACATATTTTGCAAATAAAGCCATTTCTAAAATAAGCGTGCTGCTCAACGATATATCAGAATAGGATTCATACACTTTTGTAACATTAGTCCAGTTTATCCCCATACTTCCAGCTTGACATTATCCTACCAAATCTATGGCTGACAGGTAATTTTCCAAGAAAACAACTCTTCTGTTAGTTTACCACTTCAGCAAAATCAAGATGTCATACACTTGCTTATTTCCTGTCAGTTAGTCTGCTGTGGGCTCAACAGCTCCCAGGTTCTCTGCCATGGAGCCAAGAATCTGCAAATCCAAATTCTAGCAACAGCTTCAAAGCTCAAGGCTTCCAGCATCAGGTGGGGAGACAGGGAAGATGGCAGAGTTCCCTCAGCACCTGGTCAAGGCTTGGCAACCCTGGGGCCTTCCCCCGAGACAGGCAGATGCTCTATTTGAGAAAATGTGGAATTTCCTTTCAGAGGGAAGTATAAAGATACAAAAATGTAGTTTTCATACGGAATCTCAGCACAAGGGTTTTCTTAACATTGATATTTCCCACAGAAAGAAAATGCCATGTCTTGAGCAGCTTTAACTGTAAAACTCATATCCTGCCAGGAGCAACTGTTTCCCAGCATGTAACTGACTACAGAAAGACTCATCAGGATTGCATCTGGATCTTGTTGCCATTAAAACAATACAGTAAATTAAAAAAGAAATTATTTACTGTGACATAAGCATCAAGAGTTTCATGGCTTGAACTGCTACTTCATGGTCCTTGTCCAGAGGCATGGACACAATTCGATCCTAATGGATGTAAAATGACAATAAAAAGATGTAACATGGTTTGTTCTCAATAAACATGTATTTTTGCTACAGCTAGATCATCTACACTAGTAGAGCAGAGATTTATTTTTATTTCAGCAGCTATTTCCTAAGAGACATAAGGCAACTTGATTACTACCAAATAGTTCCCCAGCCCCTGAAAATTAACAGCATGTTAATTTTTTAACTGAATTAATCATGCAGTAATATGATATTTTTTATAGATGTAATGTATGTGTTCACAAGAAATCAGCTACCGTCTACAAATTAAAAGTGACTGACAACTTGTTTCTAAGATGTTACTACTGGCACTTCAGTATGTTAAATGAAGGTAAGCCTCAAATTACAAGCATGATATAATCAGTTTCTCCCACCAACAATAAATGGCATGTACCTACATGTTACAGAAGCCAGTGCCTTGCTGAAAAGACAGTTAGGACTTGAGTCATAAAGGTACCTCATAGAATAGCAGCAATATTCCTGACCCCCAGAATTCACACTATTGTAACTTGGTACATATACAAACACCTCAGAAAATAGTGGACATTTCCTGTCCTATGTACCCAAGAACTCGCTCTCTGTAGTGTGGCCTACATCTTTAAAGTACATTAAACCCCTGTACTTGCTTGTTTTGGGACTGACAGCTTTCTCACCCAACATATAATTTCTAAATCTCTAAATTAATTTTACTTTGCACCTTCTTTTTCCTCACAACACGGCTGCAAGGTGTGGAAGTCCACAAATCCTGAGTTTGAACACTCAAGAGTAACAGAGCAAGCATGTGAAACTCCTGCTTGGGGGAAATGGATTGATGGTTATACGATTACATTTCCCATCACTGAGAAAGCATGATTTAAACTTTGAAAGATTCCAGATCAGTCTGTATTTTCTGTGTAGCTGTTTGAGTTTCTTTTGCATAGAGGTGAAGGAGTTGTGTTTGGGTTGGGTTTTTTTTTATTTGGGGATGCAGTTTGCAATAATCCATTTATACAGCATCCTCCACACAGAGGGAGATCACAGTGCAAACAGACAGGAACTATTTCATCAGTCTTTGAATATCAGTCCTGGAGTTACTTACACAGCTTACAGCAACTTTCTTTTAGACAGAAAGATAAGGGACTACCACATAACTGTTTAAAACAGGAATTCATCTCAGATAGCCAAGTTTCAGTCTGCATAGTTTATTCTTAAGATACTAATATTAATCTATTTTTTGTTCTTTGAGGATGTGCTATAGGGGGTTTTTACTACTAGCAACACAGAGGTAAGCCCTGCACCTTTTGCAAAATGAACATGAATTACCACCACATGCAGCCATTGATTATGTAGTGATTCAGAGGGTATGAGATATCTATCACAGCATCTTGAGCTTTCTTATTCAAATACTGAAAAGGCACAGCCCCACTGGGGTAAGAGTAGCTGACAAATTCATTAACAATGGCAGGATTAAAAAAAAAAAAGTAAAGGGCTTACTTCTTAAATGAGTCAGGATGTTGGAATATGATAAAGGCAATGTACAGAGTCAGTGCAGTCACAGAATAAGCTCTCAAAATTACAGTGTATCACCTGACTTGTTCAGGAAGCAGATAAGGGATCCTTCTTCAAGATTCATACTGACGTGGTAGATCAACAGAGAGCTATTTCCACATCAGTGTGATACATGGTCAGCCAATTCAGTATCTACAAGGTTAACCCACTATCAGGAGCAGCAAAAAAGGGACCTTTATAGTATGAAATTCTCTGTCATCTGCCAAAGATCTTGTAAAAAAATCTGGGCCATTCTGGATGAATGGTGGAGATAACTGACCACAGTGCATGCTAACACCATTTTGTGCACGAACTAAAGTGAAACAGAAAATGCCAGAGAAACAGAGGGAAACATCTCTGCAATACTCCTTCATCCACTCAGTCAAGCAGGCTCTTTCTGCAGTACTCTAAGCTCCTGTCAGTCAAGAGAGCGGGGAGATCAGCTCTGATCAAAACATCGCACACTGTGTACACACCCAACCCAGACTTAGAAAACAGCTAGCAGTAATCTATTTACCTTGAATCTGCTAGTAAAGAGATCCATCCTGGAAACAAGTTCTTTTCTGCTATAAATTCCCTGCAGTCCCAGAAGACACTTCAATCGTACTTCAGCTTGCTACAAGACAAAGAGAAATTGGCTAACAGTAAAAAACATGTATCCTTGATGTTATTCAGTATTGGCATTTACATTATGTAAAAAAGAATTCTTTGTGTATGCCTACAGCACACTACCCAAATACTGCCTCATCTTTTTTATTAGTCATATCAGTCCCATGTTGTTTGTGTGCACACAGCCACACACACACAGGAAGCTTGCAAGGAGCCAAACTTAAAGGTGACATCAAAGTTTGTGTTAGGCTCCCTAAGAGTCAAATAAACTCTCACACACCTTACAGTTAATAAAAGCAACAGAATGCAGAAGATGCAAGAACTGTGCTATTCACCTGTTAAAGATACAAAGACAACGAGTATGGATGACCTACTTAATACAACCAGCACTCTTCCATACGTCATACTTTACTTGCTTCCTTTCAACATTCAACTTGGACAATCATTAAATACGAAAAAGGACTCCAAGAAATTCTGGAATATTCCCAGTGCATTTCTAAGGTGCCCCTCAGAAATGCCCTGGCTTATCATTGTGGGTTCTTACAGATACAGAGTTCAATGTTATGCCTCCTCCCTATTTCTGTTTTACACTAGAATGCTGTATTTTAAGCACTCCAAGAAGAAAAGGGTTGCTTTGACTTTGTTAATTTAGGCAAACCATATTTATCCCAGAAATAATCCCAGTTATTTCATACTGTTAGTACTGCTGCTTCATAGATGCCTCAAAAAGAAGTCTTTTCTTTATCCAGCTTTTAAATTACCTCATGCATATTGCTACACCTTTCAAATGTCAGTTTTAAATGGCATTAGGAAAACCCCTCTGAGGATCTAACAGAGAAAAGTTAATGTGTTCTGTAAACTTATAATGCTGAGGATATCAGCAGAGACACTTAAATGAACTGTAGGCTTTGAATCAGTCTCTTCATATTTCTTCTTTAATTCATCTTGCTAACAATAGCAGTAAGAATAATCAAGGAAACCCAAGAAAGGAGACCACCTACACATAGGCTATCCATTACTACAAGTTCCTGTTCACCTGCTTAGATGGAAAGCAAAGGATGATACCCAGTAGCAGGTTTTGACCAACAGTGTTGCATAAGACAGCTTTTTGCTAGAAATATAAAATGAAAGGTCAGTAGGAAACAATGAGCACTGCTCTCTAATCTGCCCGTGACACGCTAGCAGTACATATTCTATTTTGCACATTAAAATTAAAGGCCTTGTCTAAGAAAGAGACTGTTGCCCACAGTTGCTGCTTCCTACAGCCACAAGCACTCCAAAGCACAGAACTCACTCACAAACAGTCCCAACTTGGTACCCATCACTTCACACTGGCACAAACTCAACTCAGCCAATGTACTGCAATCTTGGCTTCAACTGCCCTCAGTACTTTATCAGAAGACTCTGCTTGTGAATATGAACTGTATTTGTGCTTGGGGAAAAGAAAAGGAAAAAAAAAAAAGGAAAAAAGTTTGTGATGGTTTGTTGGATGGTCATATAGCTCTTGGCACACAGCTGGTAATATCATTTGCATTTGCCAGTGCCACTCAAGCATAGGTCTGCAGACATGAAGTTAAATACATTAAACTAGATCACCTGCCTTCTAAGGTATCATGTTCCCACCCAAAAGCTCTCAGTCATAACATTATACACAAGTTTCTTTTAAGTGTTGAGAAAACTAACTACTACTATGAGTAGTTCTGCTGTTTTCCTATGTTTTCAGCGACATTTTCGCCGTCTCAACCACCTCAGCTTTTCTAGATTCATCACTCCTCATAGCTTCTTGATCATTCAAAATTACTTCACATCCTCCTAAAACTATCTCACTACTTACCTTCAGCTCCTTTCAACAGTAATGTAGGCAAGTACCAACACCTAGGCATCTACTCCCCTTGCCAGAGCTACCATTCTAATCTTGATGCAATACTGTTTGGTCCGTTTGGTCTTTCAAAGCCACGACAGAGTGAAGGGGAATTATGTAAGCACGTTTTCAGGATACTCTGAACACATGCTGTCCCTCAGCTGTATCATAGTACACTTCAACAATGACCTGCAAACAGACTGGCAGAAAACGTCAGTGAGACCTGAAAGAGCTCTGCATGGGCTCCAGCACTGCTTAGACACATTCAGTTATGAGATTTCAGCCTCACGACTATCACAGAGATGGGGCCATTCAATAAGCCTCACAGATACAGGCTGGGACCTGGATGATTTGATGGGATCATTGGGTCATTTTTTTCCTCCTCAAGACTCCCCAAATAATAAATTAGGAAAACTAGGTCTACTTCAGAATTACTCCTGAACAGTGAAGACAATCCAGCTGACCTGTCCTGTTAAAGTAAAACAATTTTTAAAACTGCCCCCTCCCCCACCCCACCCAAAAAGGGGAAAATACCCAATTCAGTACATATACACAGAGATGACCTGTGGAGCAGAAAAGCACTATGTCAACATGACTATTTGAAGAAAGAAGTATTTCAGAAGTACCTATAAGCATGGGATCAGTTTCTACAGCCATGTTGAATGGGGGGAGAAAATAAAAACTCCTTCGATTTCCTGAAATTTGACAGGAGGATCACATGGTCAAGACAGAGAAGTTCATTTCAACAGCAAGCTCCTCTTTCCACAGAATTTCTTTGCATGTTTTTCATAGTCTAATGAGAAAACCTCAACAACTTGCCCTCAAGTTCTAGACAAAGCTCGTCTAACATGGCAGGAGGTCCCAGGTGTGCATCTCTGCTGTCTTTGCCTTCCTGTCTGCTAGTTCTGCCTTCCACTTTATTCATAATTGTACTGATTTTTTTGGTCTTTACCTCTGAACATTTTACACAGAACTTCCCTTCAACACCTGCTGCTCAGATGAGCACTGGTTTGATTGGATCTGGATGCTGGTTTAGTAGCAATATATTCCCTTGGAAGAACAATAGTACCTTTGAGCACGAGTTAGGTGCCTCAGTTTCACGAATGCACTGACAGGTGACTGGGCTTACATATAATAATGTGCAACTGCACATAGCTGTCAGATTTAGTATCAACTGTTGCTTGGTCTTCAAAAATAAAAAGTTCAATTATTTCTAGCAGATGAGCATAAACTACTTGAAAATGTATCTTCATAACACTGTTCCACAAATCTTACTAGGCCAAAGAGAGATCCCCACATGTAATTTTGAGCATATTACCACTGAATTTGGAGCATCTTCTTGCACCTAGGAAATAATCTTTCACATAAAAATATAATGTTTCATATCAGGGCATAATGGCAAAATGGTATCTAAGGGAAAGAAAGAATGAGCATATTCAAATAAAAGACTTTGAAGACAAAATGTTAATTTTATACTTACTTCCCCCTCCTCTCTCTGCTTTAAAGCCTCCCAAATGACTGAACTTAATATCTATTTACAGCACTGTAGATGATCCTGGCCAGGTTTCTCCCCCTCCAAGTGAGAATACTTTTGTGGTTGTTCCACTCTGGGGCCTAAATTATTTGGCAAACTTCTCTACATTATATTCTAAAAGAAAATTGGCTCTGGGAGATATCAGTTCCTTGCTGCCCACCCCCAACAAGATGGGATGAGATGGAAATGTTTATTAAGGAGGAGTAGTGGGAAATAACATTCAGATGTATATTAAAGCACTGCTGCCCCTGCTGCTGCCAAAAATGCCCTGCTCTCATTTTGGAATCAAGCAATTTAACAGTGGCTGCAAATCACAAAGCACAGCAGGGACTGCAACCACCAGTAGTGGCACGCTACCAGGTCTCAGCCAAATGTGGAATATGGAAGACTTCTCACTTTATCTCTCTCTGCTTGCATCTGCATTGCCTTCAGATAATAAGCTTTAGAAAAACAACCATTTCCAGTTCCCAATAAATGACGCTGGATGAGCTATGTGCATTAATCAGAGACACCAGCTGTTAATTTTCACTGTATAGCACTGGGAAAGAAGACACATCATCTTCAAAAATGACTCTTTCTTTTGAGAGCTCTCCCAACTGAACACACACTAAAAAGATACTCTGATCAGATAAAATTTATGCAGGAAAAGATGACAGTTCTTGATAGATTTGTTGTTCTAAAAATCTAAATACTACCTTTACAGTAATGGCACAACACTGGGAAGTAAGAGGCTTTGTGCTCCCCCTCCTGGCTCTGTGGTATGCTACAATTCTATTCACAGAACACAAACATTACCTAAAGCCCACACAAAACTGAGGATGTTTCAGAATTTATACAGAAGCTGCATACACTTTAAAAGGTGGCCTGCAAAAGCACAATGTGCAAATTTTGGTAATTAGCCATTCCTATTCCCCTGTAGTCTGTCATGCATTTTAGAAGCATGAGAAAAAGCATATTTTTGAGTTACAGTTTTATTTTGGTTTTGCTTTGGTTTGCTTTGGTTTGCTTTGGTGGGGTTTTTTTGGTTTTTTAAATGTGCCCCTACTCAAAAAGAAAAACTGACTGTAAGGAAAAGGAGAAAACCCTTTGGGAAATGACTGGAATTTCTGGAAATATTTTCTATGATTCCTATGATTTCCTATGACTGGAATTTCTGGAAATATTTTCTATTATTTTCTAATTCCAACTGAGAAATGCAATATTGAAGACTATTTTACTATAGGTGATATATATTTGTTCATTTTTATAAAAAACACAATTTTAGATGTAGTGATCAAACCTAAAAGCAGAATTTTAGTCAGCCTTTAACACTGCAAGTGCTCAAAGGCTATAGGCCATTTTTACAATTCAGTAACAGTTCCCAATTCAGTAACATATAAAAATAACTGCACACACAGGGACACACACTGCCATAGAACTGTAAAAAATATTCTCTGTTATTTAGTACTATAACGGCTTAAAAAATAAAACCTGAAATGACAAAGAAAGTAAATTATTTTTTGTACCACCACAGCCTTAAATATCTACTCTCAAGACTTAAAACATTAGGGTTCTTTAAAATAAATAAATAAATGAATTTAAATTTCTCATCTACTGCTCCCAGTAAGAAAAATTAAAACCTTACCTTATCATACAGCATCCACCCAATATATTTTAAGTAGCTATCATTTAAAAAAGCATCTGGGTATGTTTTAATCCAGCTCCCAATTTCTTCCATGCAAGTTGCTCGGATCTCAGGGATCACATCACTGTGAAATTATAAAGTTATAATATTAATACAGTAAAAATGCCTAATACATATTAATTACATTATTTGTAATATTTTTATTTTCTGGAATTGCAGAAGCATGTATAATCAAAAATATTAGAAGTATCTTAATGTTCTAATTTAGTCTTCAATTGACAATTAGGCCACTTTTAGCTACAAATGTTTCATGCAGTAATTATTTTGTAATTCTGGATATCTCCTCAATCACAAATGCACTGCTCTATAGCCAGCAGGAGGAACTTAAGAAACATACTTAAGAGAGGTCCTTTTGTAAGCCTAAATTCTTTAAAATAATTTAACTTCTACACATTCCTTGACACCATCAGTGCCTCTAGGATGTTTAACTTGATTCTGGTATCAAGACAATCTGAGCAAGAGTTTCTTGGGAATGCAGGTACACATCACAGCACAGCTTTTTTTTTATTCTTACCGGTAACGGTTTAGAAACGTCCCTTTGAAAATGGCATTCATCACGTTCTGCATCTCTAGAAGCTTATGCTCATACTGAAATACAAAGAGAAATGAATGTTAATGTTGGTTCCACAATTCACTACATAAGAAAAATCTGCATCAGTGCACTTATAATACTACCGTGGTGCAAATTTGTAGCATTTACACATGGTACCGACATAAAACAAGCGGTCTGCAGCTACACTAGCAATTGCCTCATTGTAGCTACGTCCTGATGAAGGGTGTATCAGATGCCAACTGCTAGCCTGGATAACAAGGTACTTGTTTGATATAGTGAGTCTTGATCTATCAATACACGGAAAGATGCAGCACAATTATTAAGCAATCTTCACATATAGGTCCAAATTCTCTTTTCATGCACTTAAACAGATACATGGAAGAGATGGAAGAAAGGCAGACAAGGGAATTTTGAAAATGCAGCTCTTCCACAATGAGCATGTATTTTAACCGAGCCCTGGAAATTTAGTCATCCAGTCCAGAACTTCTGGAAACCTAAGTCACTCAGAACAGAGGTAAATGATTCTAATGTCAGGAGAGAAGGAACGAGGCTTGATGTTCATCCATCAATTCACCTCCACTCTCAAGCCAGAATTATTTCCTACAGCTATAGGCATGTCTCTGGGAGTTGATAAGGACCTCTCTGGCTGAGCAGGGAAGAAATTACAAAAACTGAACAGCAAGAAAGGTACCGGTCATACCTGAAGTTACAACCATTTTTACAATGCATTATTTATACAGAGATTACAGCTATCCTGTGTCCTTTTTCATTCATTGAAATTCAGTTCAAGAACTAACATTTTGGCTTGTAATTTGTATAAACTTATGCAAAACCACACTCTCACAACACCAGAGCTACTGATGCAGTTACATGTGTGTGTAAATCCATATTTGTGTAGAGCTATCAAGAGCTAACAATGACAATTTAGAGAAGCAATTAGTAGGACAGACATCACAAGTTAACAGTACAGAGGGCAGTTATTATCTAAGTCATTTTTGTACCACTTAATCTAGCCAGTCACAACCTCTCTGCACCATGCATTAGATAAACATATAAACCTCAAAGAACTCCAGTGACCCAAAAGCGAGCTGTCAGCAATCCCTCTTTTTACATCTTCATGCATCCCCCCATACAAGACACCTGCCTAACCTCTTTCCTTTTTCTCTCTAGCTGGTCAAGTCTGTAATTGGTCCTTCTGCCACTTATCCTCTTCTTCTCCACCTCATATAATCTTTGAGCATTGTGCTTGTTGACATCAAGGTTCAGATGTACACTTACAACTGCTGTCAGAAGTTTCATTGCTAAAAAGGAAGGAAAACAAACAACATATTTAGCTTAGCTCAGAGATATGTAGCATAAATATATTCAACACTTTACCACAAAAAGGATATGGTTAGCCAAATCCAGTTTACTATCCAGAATTACTACTAGAACACTAATAGATTACAGTAATTTGTTTTAAAATACAGTGTTTATTTTAAAGGCAGACAATGAACAAAAATATAAAATTTAGTGATACTACTGGTGATTTTACAACCTTTAGCCAGAGTTCTAGTCAGAGAAGTAATTTACTGGGTAACCCCCTCCTCTTACTTTATGTAATTTTGATTTTTCTTCCAAAGAATCTATACTTGTGGAACAGGTGATTTTCAGTAACAAACAAACAAAAAAACCAAACCACAACAGTGAAGTTGGCCCATAAAAGGCTGCAAATCTTAATATCTTACTTGACAAAATTTCAAGTTCCTCTAAGGATCACTAGATGGTTTGCATAGATTTCAAGTGGGTTTTTTTAGTCTTTAAAGCCAATAGTGTGCTTTAGAATAAATTATACTTTAAGTGCTCTTTGCATGGCAAAGAGGGCATTTACTGGCTTTAGAGGGGAAAAAAAAAAAATAGTAGCTTTAGGATCATCATGCTGCATGAAAAAAAAATGTGTAACAAGTAATGTTCTTTTTAGCACAGGTACTGCAAGATTAGCAGCTCTCCAAAGGAAGCGTTTTTTAGTTGAAACACAATGCAACCTCATCACACTAATTAGTGGAGGAAGGAAAATAACAAAATTGAAAATCGACTGTGAAAAATCAGTTACTAAAAAAAAAAAATAAAAAGAAGAAAGAAAGAGCCAGAACACAGCATAATTCTAAAGTTAGTCATGTCAGGCATCAAATAAAATTTCTTTAGAAAGAAACAATTTTCCTAGATCTGTGGGAAAATAACAGAAGATTGGCAAGGAGGATTTTAAACATGCTCAAGTGACTTGCAGTTGGGGTGTCGAAATACACATATATCACACTGCTAATCATTTAGTCTTGTGTGTTAGACAAGTAGAACATCAGTGTTCAGACAACACAGGCCTGTGATAGACTCCGAGGCACCCTATCGAACATGCTTGAGATTCCTGCCCTGCTGTGGGAAAGATCAAAGCACAGTGGTAAACTACGCCTGTGCAACATACAGGCAAACCCAGCAGGGTCGGTGCTCCTCTTGCATGAACCAAGCTCCACGGTGCCCGTGCCCCGCTTGTGTGCCCCTGCCCCGGTGCTGCTTCAGGCATCCCCGGGTTGGTGAGGTAACAAAAATCAATTTGCTCTTTGCATTTCAGCCATGGTTTTGTGGTTGTTTCTGTGTCCCGCCTGTGCTGGCTCACACAAGATCCACCATATATAAAGCATCCAAATTCCATTCAGATACACGTGGGAACAAGTAATTTATATCACAGTAACACACTTTAGGAGGAAGGCACTGTCAATGCATAAGAGAATGACTGCTCCAGTAAAGAAAACTTTTTAATTTAGAGCAGCTTCATTTGCACACAAGTACACAAAACTCACAATCTAGAGCAACTCTGTGAGCTATTTTACCTGCCAAAGTGCTTGTGTGTCTAAATGCTCTGATCATGGAGTCTGCTAAGCCTGTAAGCAGCGAGATGACAGTGTCCATTAAGTAGCTATCATACAGGATGCTGCACTGGCACTGTTGGACAAGCACTGCAATAAATTCACAGAAATTGGCCTTGAACTTCTTCCAATAGGGTCCTGTTCTGATCAGTGGGTAATCTTCATTGTCCTGCGCAAGAAAGAGAAGTCAAGAAAAAACACAGTAATCAGTTTTGTTTGTGCACACCATTTCCATCTCTTCCAACGAATACCAGAGAGAGTTTTGCTGACAGTCAGCTTCACCTCAGTCCCCCCAAAACTCTTGTCATGGTTATTACCCCAAAGTAGGGACATGCAACTAGGTTACAAGCAAGCAAAGAGACAAACTAACTTCTTTAGAGCTACACTGTCATGATACCTATACAGCTGATACTGCCAGGAAGAAAGCAAGAGAGATGGCAGTTCAAATGACCTCACACAAAATGGTGCACCTCATGTGAAGAGCACACTGGGAAGACTTTATAGATGGCAACCTCAGGCAGCGTGAACATTTATTTCATTTGCACCTCGCAGATCCCAGGAATGGCTCTGAATGTGAATTTGCATCTGGATAGTTTCCAGGTGTGAATGGAGCCATGCAACTCCAAAACTTCACTCTCTAAGAAAAAGTTCATCCCAAAGGCAGGCCACTAGTCAGCTAGTCCCTCATTAATTGGTCAAACACATTCTCAGGCATATTCTGACATGCAGCTTTATGTCCAGAATAACCTCCTGTACTTATACAGTGCACTTCATGCTCTTCTCTTGTAACTTTGTTTCCAAAGCTCAGGACCCACTGCTTTCTTGAAAAATAAATGCCAACACAGACTGATCTCAGGGATGACCACAAGCCAAAGCACACTGGGAGTTTGGAATGCATTCCTGATCGGGCTGTAACAGTCAGTTCAGAGCCTAACAGTAGTAGCAAGTGCCAAGACAGAAAGGGAAGTCCCTACCAGGCCCTATATAATGCTCCTTGATCATGATACAGACAGCAGAAAGACAACCCACAACTTCAGGAAACACTTTATCAGTATAGCTTATACTCCTCAATCTGAAAAGCAGCACAAATTCAGGAAGACATCTCACTTTTTAAGAGCATTTCTACTGTCCATGTTTATCATATTGGGACACTGTTTAAGAGTAACATGCATACTGTAAATATATAGGCAGCACAATGGGCACACCACCTCAATTTAGACACCTAACCTGGAATTACCTTGGATACCCTCCATAATCAGTAGAGAGAAGCAACCCTGCTTCCAGAAACTAAGTCACACAGGTACTTCCAGGGAACTATTCAAATTGCTCAGCTGAGGCTACTGCTCTGCCTCATCCTGGAAATATTCCTTTCTTTCATACAGAGCCTATGGAAAGAAAGGAAAGTCTAAGTGAAGTGCCAGCAAGGAGTTAAGATGTATTCCCCACAATGCTGCAAGTGTTGTATGGGAAGAGGCATTACCAAAAAGCTGTTGCTGTTCTCAGAATATTCTTCCAATCAAACATTTATGTTTGCAAGAGAATGTTTAGATAAAACAAGCCTTTGAACAAATCTGCCTGCTAAAACCTCTGTGTGCATACGTGTGTGTGCACATATGCATGCATGCACACACGTGTGTGTGTGTATGTAGAGCTTGCTGGAAGGGATGGGGAATGCCCTTGAACACAACTGCAACTTGACATACACCAGTCTGTTCAAAATGCTGATGTCCTTTTGACATCAATACTGAGAAATGGACACTTCAAAAGTATGAGTGTGTTCACCCAAAACCAAGGTCTAAAACAGATCAGATGAAGCAGATCTGAGAAGTGCATGATTAACCCCATTCACTAACACACAGTTTAAGATGACTAGTTCTGATGTACTTGCCTACCCTGGAAACAGGACATACAGCCACAGAAAATGCTGTATACTACAGCTGCAGAGAAATACTAGAGTCCTACCATGTCCACTGGCCAAGTAACTGTCAGGATCCAAGGATAGGCCATGAATTTCTTGTACTGCAACCCAGTTTCCTGTAATGCATGAGATAAAATTTTAAAAGGTTTTCTATGATATGGCACAACTAATTCATAAAGATAAAAGCATCACAAACCACACATCATATTTAAAAGGCTATTAAAACTTAAGACAACTTGTATTACAGGTGACTCATACAATCCAACACATTAAACAAAATCTAATTCCTTCTCATCTTGGTATTTCTTATTTATAACCAATGATAGAAGAAAAACTTTTTTGTTGGAAAAACTCAGATTTTATATAAGTAAGAAACAACTTGGTTTTTAAATTTATAAGCAAATATATACAAGGTATAATCCTCATTATAAATTTTAAGGTATGGCTCCTTGGCAAGACTAAGTATATATCCCTTCCCACAATTAGTGACCAGATACTGTAAAACATCCAAACCCTAGAAAAACCATTCTGACCTTTCCAAGTTACAGAGCAATGTTTTCAGCACTAGTGTGACTCCAGTCCGTTGAGGTCCCTCTGAAGAGCAGAAGAACCACCTGGTCTAGCAGCTACTACTCCCAGTTTTGTATCATCTGCAAACTTGCTAAGAGTACACTTGGCCCTATTGTCCACATCATTACTAAAGATGTTAAACAGCATTGGCCCAAATATCAAACCCTGGGGTACACCATTAGTGACCAGCCTCCAACTGGACTTTGGGCCACTGATCACTAACCCATGGGCCTAGTTGTTCAACCAGTTTTCAGTCCACCTTGCTGTCCACTTAACTAACTCCTACTTCATCAGCTCGTCTATGAGGATGTTACAGGAGATAGTGTTAAGTCTAACTGAAGTCAACATAAACAACATCTGCTGCTCCCTCCTCATCCACCGAGCCAGTCACTTTGTTATAGTAGGCCATCAGGTTGGTTAAGCACAATTTCCTCTTTGTAAATCCATGTTGACTTCTCCTGATCACCTTCTTGGCCTTCATGTACTTGCACATTATTTCCAGAATTACTTGCTTCATCACCTCCCCAGGGATCAAGGTGAGGCTCACCAACCCAAGTTCCTCAGATCTTCCTTTTTGAAAACAGGAGTGACATTTTCTTTCTTTGAGCTTTCATGAATCTCTCCCAGTTGCCATGACCTTTCAGAGATAAGCAAAAGGGGGCTCGCAATGACATCAGCCAGCTGCCTCAGCACTCTCGGGCACATTCTGTCAGACCATATGGTCTTATGTATGTCCAGTCCATTTAAGCGTTCCCTAACCTGATCCTCCTCCATGGAGGGTAAGTAGTCTTTGCTCCAGAATCTCCCTCTGGTTGCAGGGACCTGGTATTTCTGAAAGCCAGTCTTACAATAAAGTCAGAGGCAAAGAAGGAATTGAGTATCTTGGGCTCTTCTGTGTCCTTTGCCACCAGGGGCCCTGCCTCATTTAGCAGTGGGCCCACATTTTCCTTGGTCTTCCCTTTGCTGCTGATAAATTTGTACAATATTTTCTTGTTGCCCTTCATGTTTCTTGCCAGATTCAACTCCACTAACTCTTCCCACTAACACTAATGAGAATTTTGGGAGGAAGGACTGGTACATGGATATAGTGTTGCAATCAATTAGTTGAACAGTAACGCAATGGTTAAATCACTGAAATTATCAAGAATTAAGAACTACCTAAAAACCTTTAATTTTCCAATCCTCTGAATGCTAGAAACAAACAATATAAATCAAAAGGCCAGATGAGGTACTCTGGCAGGTATCTGGTAATATTCTCCACTCTCATTACTACTTTCACGACTATTATAACTTGTTTTAAAAAAATATTTTCAAAAGCACAGTAGTCCTAAATGGCACTACTTCTCAGCCAACTTAATCACTAAGTTATGTTCCCATCTTATTTGTGAATGACAAAGAATTACACGCTAAAAGAAACCCAGATGAAACAACTCATTTTAAAATAACAAACTACTTTGCTCTTGCTCTTACCATAGGTCAGCTTTAAATGAAATTGGTTTAATCCTCAAGCATTTTTTCAATCACATAATAACCATGGTTGACATAAAAATGGTTGCTGGACATAGTACTCCAGGTGGGGTCTCACCAGAGCAGAGTAGAGGGGCAGAATCACCTCCCTCGACCTGCTGGCCACACTTCTCTTGATGCAGCCCAGGATACAATTTGCCTTCTGGGCTGTGAGCGCACGTTGCCAGCTCATGTCCAGCTTTTCATCCACAAGTACCCCCAAGTTCTTCTCCACAGGGCTGCTCTCAATGCCCTCATCCCCCAGCCTGTATTGATACTGGGGATTGCCCCAACTCAGGTGCAGGACCTTGCACTTGACCTTGTTGAACCTCATGAGGTTCACACAGTTCCACTTCTCAAGCTTGTCCAGGTCCCTCTGGATGGCATCCGATCCCTCAGGCATGTCAACTGCACCACTCGGCTTGGTGTCGCCTGCAAACTTGCTGAGGGCGCACTCAATCCCACTGTCTATGTCACTGATGAAGATATTAAACAGTACTGGTCCCAGTATGGACCCCTGAGGGACACCAGATGTCACCGATCTCCATCTGGACATTGAGCTGTTGACCACCACCCTCTGGATATGGTCATCCAAACAATTCCTCATCCACCAAAAAGTTCACCCATCAAATCCATCTGTCTCCAATTTACAGAGAAGGATATTGTGGGGGGCCGTGTCAAAGGCCTTAGAGAAGTTCAGATAGATGACATCCGTAGATTTTCCCTTGTCCACTGATGTAGAAGGCCTCTAGGTTGGTCAGCCAGGACTTTCCCTTGGCAAAGCCATCCTGGCTGTCTCAAATCACCTCCCTGTCCTCCACGTGCTTCAGCACAGCTTCTAGGAGGATCTGTTCCATGATCTTCCCAGGCACAGAGGTGAGGCTGACAGGTTGGTAGTTCTCAGGGTCCTCCTTTCTACTCTTTTTAAAAATGAGTGCAATGTTTCCCTTTTTCCAGTCACCAAGGACTTCACCTGACTGCCATGACTTTTCAAATACCATGGAGAGTGGCTTTGAAACTACCTTAACCAATTCCCTCAGGACCCTGGGATGCATCTCATCAGGTCCCATAGACTTATGTCTGTTCAAGTCCCTCATTTGGTCACAAGCCTGATCTTCTCTTACAGTGAGAAGGACTTTAGTGTCCCAGTCCCTGTCTTGCAGTCCATCCACTCGAGAGGTGTGGGAAGAGGCTGCCAGTAAAGACTGAGGTAAAAAAGTTGTTGAGTACATCAGCCTTTTCCTTGTCTGTTGTTACCAGTTTGCTAGTCTTGCATATCAGGGGGGTACACTTTCCTTCACCTTCCTTTTGTGCTAACATTCTTGTAGAAGCCCTTCTTGTTATTCTTTGTGTCCGCTTTTGTCCATCAGTAAAATGTTTCCATAGAGTAGCATGTCAAAATACTGCTCCAAAATCAAAGTTACTTCGTTTTTATAGCATGCAGAATACAGTTTCTGAGGCAACGGTAGAACCTTCCTTTTTGTCCACTAGGACAGAGGAGAAGGTTACTGAGCTGTAACAGATCCAGGCTGATGGTAACAATAATCACATCTTTGTACCTTCCAGAGCACCTACACTACTGTGAGTGCTATTCAGGACTCATTTAGTTGGGAAAGAAGTGCCAGATTACTAATTCATATGGCCAGACACATATTGGATCATTTCTGTCAAAAATTAAACCAAGAGCTACTACACTTCTAAAATGAAGGAAACCATGTTGGCAAATTCATCCTCTGTGGGAATTTCTACAGCAGCTGGTCTTTGAGAGATGCTCAATTAAAGCAAGACTGATGGCTGCTGCTTGACAAATCAATTCAGAGGTGGCAAATACGGAAAAAAAAAAAACAAAAAACACAGAAGCAACAGTGAGAGTATTGCAGAAAATTTTATGTTGCCATAATTAGCCAAGGAGCAGTCAAATAGAGAAACAATATAGTAGAGCTATGCATTTTTCTTAACAATCCTCAAGAAATTAGATATTCACTACTGTTTTGACAATTACTTAAAAATCAGAAATGCATTTTTCTTCTTTCTTATGACACAATACAGTTATAAAAATTCATATTGTCAGTAATAGAGAAGGAAAAGATTAAAAAAAAAAAATCAGCTAAAAAATATCTTTGAATTAGCTCATCAGTAATCCACAATAGCATTTTTAAAAAGGACTTGTCAACCAAATACCAAAGGAATGGTTTACCTGCTGCAATGCCAGGTTATATTTACCTCTATTAGGTCACTATCAAAAGAACTCCTAAGAGAAAGCCAGATCCAGGAAGACTGCAGTTAGATAGCCCTAATAAAACTCTGAAAATAAAAGAAACTTAGAAAAAAAAAAATATCCTGCTGCTGCTAAAATGGGTCGTCACAAAATCAAATTTCTGTTGTGAAAAACAGGATTATTTTCCTAAATTAAGGAAACAGGACACAGCTCCTGATAAGTAGTAGGAACTCTGTCCAGGTTGGCTATTAAAGTAGAGCCTATTGTTAGTACAAAAAAGGCATCCAAAGTCAAAGCTGTGCCTACCTCATCAAAGGTCTCTGTCATTTTTCGCATGACGTCCTTCTTGTGCAAATTTTGAAACATCTCTGCCGTTACCATGCCTAGAAAAGTCATGTTTTAAAAAGAAGAACTACCAACAACTGTACTACATTAATCAAGTCCAAACCACAGTAAGGACTTTATTTTAAATTTAGAAACATCAAAAAAGGGGAACCCTGTGTTATCTCTGTTTACACTGGTATGGGCAACATCTATATAGGGAGACATATAAATTCATTTATAGTAGAAAATAGTGATGAACCAAAACTGAAATTCACATTAGAAATATCTGCTCTGTGCTGTCTGGCAGGGCTATTTTCTCTGTCCATTGATTCACATCAAGGACTTACTAAAATTTTTCCCACTGCTAGTCAAAGGCCCCAAAACTTTTCCCATAAGAGAAGGCATATTTGTCAAAGACCTGGAAAAAAATTGAAGTGTAAAAGGGACATTCTAGCTTCTTAAATACACTCAGAAGTTTCAAACTAATAAAACAACCTTCTTAAAACTCTTACTTTCCATCTCGAAGCATTTTGTTAGCAGACAGTCTCAAGAAGTCACTGTCTCACTGTCTGTTATGAAACAGACAGCTTCACAACCCTCTGGTAACAGTAACCGCCATGAGGCAAGAGATCGCTTCTCTAGGCACCAAAGCAGGGAGCCTCATTTGCTAGTTGTTTATTTCCAAACAAAGAGACTAGCAAAACAAAAGATACTAGGAAATTACAAAACAAATGGGAACTGAAACACTGGATTTTAACTATAACGGTCATCGAAACCATCTTCCCTATGTGGGCATTCTGCAAAGCCGTGTGACACACCACTTCAGCAACCCGACCTTGCAAACGATGTTCAAATAAACTCTGAGAGCTGGTGTGCTATAAACACACAGTCAGAGACTTCAACCAGTAACATTCTTTACCATTAGTCCTGCCCATCTGGAGTTTGTCTTAATGAACAGTACAGATTATAAATACATGATGTACTGGAGAGAAAAATTCCATTTTAGAAAGCACACTTCAGACTACTCTCCCCCACACACAATGGAAAGGGCCTCTGAGAGTGTAAATTACCTTGACAGCCTGAGCACTGAATGAAGAAGCTGATCAGATCTAGAAGTGCCACATTCCTGTCTTGTTTATAAGCTTCAACCCAGTCATCTACTACAGACTAGAATAGATTAAAGAAACTCATTAGTCAGGAGCTGAACACAGCATGCTGCACTCTACTGAAGACATCCATAATAAAGACACAAACAACATTGTTGCATCGCCATTAAACTATAAAAGTGAGAATAAACTCCACACAATTTTGTTCCATTTCTAATAGTACATGCAAAAAACTCCTGGGGCAAAATGAAGTCTTGAAATGCTGATACACAAGTTTTGCTCTAGGCAATGTTGCCATTCACAAATGCTTTGCTCCCTGTTAACAGGGGAAATAGCCACAGCTTTAATAAATTTAATACACAAAAACCATCATTTTTTGTGTATTAAACTGACTTCTTGCCCACAATGAGGTAACAGTTTCATTAAAAAAAAAAAAAAAAGAAAAAAAAGAAAAAAAAAATTAACCTCTGCACCATCTAATAATTAAATTAATATTAGCAATTGTTTCTAGGACTTCTCTTCTTTAGCACACAGTTTGTGAAGCAGGCTGAAACTGTTCACATACTATACTTAAGCTAAAAAACAACTACAACTTCATTTCTAGGGCAGTCTACAGCCCTAGAAATACAGCCTGTATGTGACAGAGGCCTGCTGGGACAAGCCATCCAGGCTTCAATCCACTACCTGTAGTGCCACACAGGTCTAATGAATTCTAGCAGCAGCAGCCTGGACTCAAGCTGCTGCCTTTCCAAACCCTTCACATCATGCTTTGCATAGCAGAAGCTGAGCTCTTCAGGGAGCTCTGCTGAAGTTAACACAGCTGTAGCATGGCAAAAGTCCATTCACATAAACATCCTGGAAAAACTAAGGTCTCGCATCCAAAATATAAATGTATTTTTCATGTGTGCACACACACACGCACACTTTGCTTACAGATACTGGAGACATACGTATAACCTTGTATAAAAATATTTGGGACTCCAGATTTTAATTCTTCATACACATATACAAACACATATGCTCATAGAGTATGGGAGGTAGGCTTCCTCACATTCAAGAAAGTTACTAACTATAGAGATGCACAGGGAACCTGACTATTATGCAAATCGCTGTCAAACTGCATCAGAATGGAGGAAAAAGAAAAATACCAAAAGGCAAGCTCCCAGAAAAAAAAGGCCTGATTTTCAGCATCCTGAACAACCAACATTTTCTACAGATGAACCTTTCTTGTATTTTTTTAAATAATTATCTTTTCCTATGTTCAGAAATTGCTTTAGGAAGACTGGTTTAGGTATATATTTCCTTCCTCTTTCTAAATATGACAGCTAACTCCTTGAAGGTGCATTGTTTTCAGAGCCACGCTCATAACAGTTTTCCAGTCAAACAAGTTTCTTCCCCATCAATGCCAAAACAGAATAAAATTTCAATACTCTAGAGCATAAATAACTGAAGTGACCACTGTTTATGCACCCTCCCTCCAACAACTCCTCTCAGAATTCAGAGCTAGAAATACCTGCATGGCCCGCTTCCCCATGCTAACCACTTCAAACAGCGTGACTGCCTCAACCACTTCACCATTCTGCAGCTGCCTCACTCTTCTGCTGCTGGAAGAATTTCTCCTTATGTTTTCACACTGTTCTCGAACCTTCCGCTTCTCTCTCTGAAACGAGTCAAGCAAAGAAAGTATATGAGAAAATACAACATCTAACAGACTTTCACAGATACATGAATTATCCCCTAATAACAAGTTTATTCTACTCTCATTGTAATCATTTCCCCAGGGTGCTAACTTTTAAGCTTCAAGAACACTGATAAAGCCTTATCAAACATGACCATACTAGAAGGGGATGAAAGAAAGGATTTAGCAGTTTGATTTTTTTTTCAAGAATGAGTCAAAAGCATAGGAAGGTATAACAGGAAAGAAGCTTCTGAACGGTTGTGTACTACCCAGAAGGCATTTTTCAGTGGCAGCTGTAATTTCTGAAGAATAAACAGCAAGCTCTTGTACATCTTTTCACTCACAGGGTAAACACACAACCTGCAAATTAACATCAGCTGCAGACAGTGCACAGCTAAGAGAGAGCACATGCTGAAATGAAGTGACTCTTCAAAAGCCAGCATTGAGGCTCTGATGTCAGTGGAACCTGGGGGTCAAGCTGTACCCGGTGACTAGATTTTAGATGCACTGTACTCTGATTGTTTTATGTAATACTCAATTTTGTAACAATTGAATGAGATGGAAAATAAATTTGATAATAATTTAAAAATTTTTTAAAAAAAATCAACTTACTGGTGTTTTCAAGTTGCCATTTCTCATGCAGCTGCCGTTCTGCACAGCAGACTCGGGCACAGTCTCATCACGGACAGCGTTCTCTCTGAAGCGTAACAAACACGTCGAAGGGGTTAGCAGTGAGAACACGGAACTACACACTTCAGTACAAACAACAGGAGAAAATAAAAGCATACATATGTATTTTAATATTTTTAATGAATCATTAAGAAGTTATGTCATTTTGTTACTAAAATCCAAACTGCTAGCTTCACAACAGAAATTTGAGGCCTTTTTCAAACTATTGGCTTTCCTGTAAGATATATAAATGATTAGAAAACTAGCGAAACTATCAGAGATATCAAGGAAGTAGAAAGTAAATGAAACGGAAAGTTGGTGTTGACTGAAGGCAGCTTTTGTTGACTTAAGAGCCTTGAATCGTGAATCAGTAACACAAGTACGCATTCACTTCACGGGTGCTCTCAACAAAGCAAGGTAATAACGTTGGATGGGTCTACAGTTTAAAATGAATGGAAGAAAGAGTTTTACTTTGTCTATAAAACATGCTGAGGAAAAAAAAAGACACATAAGAAATTTCATTTGCAGGTCATTGCTAGCATGATGGAGGAATAATTTTATAAAGATGCACCTTCTGGGAGATCTGAAGCCATACATTTATCTGCAATGAAATCATGCCACTTTTCATCATTCCCAATGCTAACAACATGCTTTGCCAAAGGTCATGTGTGAGCAGACGAGCTGGATCCCACTTGTGCAGCAGGTCCAGCACTGGTAGCTGGCTGCTATGGCCTCCTTTTAAACTACAGTGGCCAGGACATGAAGCCAGTTGACTTGTACTATAAGAAGGCACAAAAGAAAGTAAATATGAGAGTGTACAGTTACTTTCATTTCCATGACACTGCTGCAACGAGAGAGTGTACTAACACAAGTGACCACTTTACAAAGAAAAAAAAAAACAGTGTATTTGTATTACACTATCGGATACAGTCAACTCTCCCATATCCAGGGTTGGCTAACCCAGATGGAGAATTAACTGTGCTATGGATGCAGAGCCAGCTTGACTTCAGCTAGGTTTATCAAGGCCAGATAAGCACTGTTGCTGTTGTTGTTTTTCTTCTTCCCAAGACTCTTTCAGTCAGACATTGCCTCTACAAAGCAAATCCTGAGGCTGAATAGCATCAACCGCAGGACCAAGGTCCTGATGTTATTTTATTAGTTAGAGCAGACAGAAGTTTTTATTTAAACACATCCCTGTTTCCTTTTTTAATCTATTGGGGCACTTCACCATAACCAACGCAGAATTAGGCTTCCAAACACTCCTATAAAAATGCTATATAAATATAAAATTCTATAAAAATATATCAAATATATCAAAGTTCAAAACATGCCACAGCATTTGACAGATGGAAGCCAAGAAAATCATTCAGGATGAACCAATCCTTACATCAGCTGTCTGGACTTCTCCATGTTAGAAAAAAGAGAGGGATGAACTATAAGAAATATTTTGCAAAAGTTTTCAAATGTTTTCTTTGATTTGTAATTGCGAGCCACAGACATAAAGTATCTCAAGCATCACCAGAGAATTCCCACTTGAAAAGAACAAGCAGCAAGATAGCAACATGTATTGCTTTTCTGATGCCAGTTAGCTCTTCCCAGATTCTTCCACAGACCACAAGTATACAAAAAAGAATTCAAACATGTTTGTTGAGGAGCTGCTTCTCCTACATGATTAAATCCTTCCACTCTTGATTTCAAAGCATAATGCAACATTATGGGCCCAGACTAACATGCTCTTACTTGCACTGTTTCACTAGAACTACCACTCAGATGCCAGCCAACATCGTGGTAACATGTGCTACTTCTTTCTGCACTACACCTCAACATCACGCTCAACACTCTCTCAAACAACTCTCCTGACTTGTTTGCATGTATAATTCAGCAACTTACTCCATCCCATAAAGAAAATAAATGCATTGCATTTGATTACAGCAGCTATAATTGAGTCCAAGTTGAATTCAAACATTTAAATAATGAAAAAATCAGAACTGCCGCAGGACAGTTCAGTCAAGTACTTGTCTGATCACATACTGCTTTTAATATCTCTGCCTAGAATATACTTCTTTGAAGCTGTAACTCACGCATCTCTTTCCCAAGAACATCCTGAAGGATGGCACTACAGATGGTATCTACGGGCCCTGTGCTACTTACTTTGTTAGCTTATGCCAGGCAAAATGCACCTGCAGCAAAAGGAGCTCAACAAAGTAAGTGAATGCCTGGTGTATGGAACAAAAAAAACCTGCAAGAACAAGAAGACCTTTGATCTACAGCTTCCTCATGTTGGGCTAACAATGACAAGTAAAACAACACTTCTGCCATGAAACCGGTTAGAGTAACATTCACACATCCACTAAACATCTGTCTTAGACACCCAATAAATGTAACTAAGCACTAAATACTAATACTGAAAAGCCATTTAGTTTCTGAATTGTGTTGGTTATCGGTGCACCACAGTACATAGCAATGTCACAGAAATCACTGTGATACGACAGACAACCCACACAAAAGTAGAGATTTTCAGATAAAAAAATTAGTATCAGATTAAATTCAGATACTATCAATACTCATGTTTCTCCTTTCTCTTCTTTTTCCTTTTAATACTGGTGTTTCCAGTAAGGCTATTCATAAGGCAGGTACTTAAACATTTGCAGGAACTAGATCAGAGCCTAGTAACTGAACTCCACAAAAATACTTAGAAATTAAATGAGGTATTTTAATGGAGCTTTTATTTGCACAACTAAGTTTCTGTCGAAGAAACTGCTAAAAGAATTAAGACATCCTCTTTTCTCCTTGAGCAAAATAGGAACCATTGCACCTAGCTGAGGATGACATGTGATCCCTTCTGCAGCAATCCTTATCCATTACTCCATTTAACATCGTTTCAGCTATAGGAGTGCAACACTAGGTTTGACAAGCTCTGAACTACTATGTTTCTAGGTTTTTTGCTCCCCTCTGTAGTCCATACTGAGGGGAGCAAAAAAACTAGCAAAAAACTACCTACTGTAGTCCATACTGAGCATTTTTGCATACCTAAATTGCCACGTGGGCTGGTAAGAAACAGCTCTCAGCCATTTACTTTGTTTCCATCAGCAATCAGTAAGAAGGCACAGGCAGAATTCCATTCCTATCTCATCCTAATTCTCACCTAGATACCTTGTTACATACGGCTCACAGACTCATTTTTACTCCGCATTTCTGCCACAATATAGTCCTTTCACTAGCACTTGAAGTGTTACTGATGAAAGAAAAACAGTTGAAGCAGGAAGGAAGCGAAGTCCTTCATCTAGTCCTCAAACACAATACTACTGTGAGAATTCCTGAATTCAGTTTTCTCATCTTAATAAACATTTGAAGCAGATTTAGTGACTCACACTTAAAAAGAGAGCTACTTCTTTAACAGAGAGATAACATATTTCTTTAGCTGTGTAAAAGGAACAATTAAGCTACGTTACTGGAAGAATCCTACCTGTATATTTTTAAATTATAAATTTCAATACAACTGCTTCATCTTTCAGAAGCAACATCAGAAGCCCAGCTACACAACTGCCAGGTGCCTTCCTGACACTTCTGAAACTAAGAGGCTGGCTTCGGATGAAACATACTGGAAAGGACATATGGGAAGCTATATTAATTGCCATCATGGACTATGAGGAATACGTCTCCCAGCTTTCATTAGAGCTTAATGAAGCAAAAGACCTGGAGCAGACTTGCTCAGAAGGTGACAGGATCAGCAAAGACTGAGCTGCAACGAGTTCAAAGCATGCAACACTGGACACCTAAGAAAGTTCACTCTTTGAAGCCAGCAAAGATATGCCCAAGTGTTTTAACTTTACCTTTTACTTATTTGTATCAGCTCTAGTAAAAATAAAGCTTCTAAATACCATTCTGTAAACAATTCTATGAATACATTTGGTTTATAGATCATCTCAACTGATGACTAAAAAATACGTTATGACAATGATGTAAATCTATAGCAGATAAAAACAGCTCTAGAGAAGCAACGTCCCCTTCAATGCCAACAAGGAGACTACAGATTTACAGATTACTTAATCACCCTTTCCCCTCAGCATCCTCAAATTCACCACTGAAGTGAACACACACATTGACTATGAATCTGCCCATTATTTTGTTTCAAAGTGGGTTATTGTAGTGAATAAGGCACAGAAAAGCTTGTAAGATCAAGGTCCCTGTCAATCAGCATAAAACACTACATCAAGATGATAAACAACACATAAAAGGGCATAAAATCGAGTTATTAGTAAGAAGACATAGTGCATAGAAAATCCCTTTTTTCTACCCTCCCACCCAAAATGACACATTGTAGATTGCCCCACTATCCACCAGGCACAAATCCAAGGGGCAGCACCCCAGTTTACCAACAGCTTTGGCAGACACCCTGCACCGGTTCTTACTTGTGGCTGGGAAGGTTACCAAACCGCCTCTTACTTGTGGCTGGGAAGGTTGCCGGCGGCGTGGGGCTCGGCTATCATCGCCGCTACATGATGTCAGGGGCGCAGGCAGCGAGCGAAGGCGACCGCAGCGCTGCTGGGGCGACTGCCCCAGGGTGGGAGGGGGGCGTCCCAAAATCAGCGCGGCTCTGGCTCTCGCCGGCGAAACAGCAGGCAAAATCTGCCAAGGAAAGGAAACAGAAAGAGTTAATTCGAGGCAGCTCCCCTAAAATTAAGTCGGAAAGTTCCCCGCAAAACCCAGTAGCAGGAGGGGATAAAACTT